>NC_134551.1:28219120-28234120 GCF_025594145.1 Primulina tabacum
TTTAGATTTTTGAACTTAGAACTGTTATAGATTGCATGCTCTACTCAGATTTATTTCAGAGGAATTAAGCTAGAGGAACCTTGACCTTTGCAGTCTATAAGTTTAGATCTTGTAGTGGGATTCACTTAGAGCTCCGCTCTTTCAGGAGAATTTTTATATCTGGTTCCGCTACTAAGGCCTTGATAGATTCAGGGCCACTCACTCATTTATTTTGCGGAGTCTTTGCAAACCTCAAGATCCAGACCATTGGGCTAGATACAGCCTTTTCAGTAGTGTTGCCGTCAGGCGAGGAGATGGCAGCCACCAATGTTATCCGAGATATAGACCTTGAGCTGCACGGTAATCTTGTTTATGCGATCTGATTGTGCTACCGATGCCGGAATTTGACATCATCCTAGGGATGGACTGGCTATTGAGGAACAGAGTGTTGATAGACTTCCAGCGGAGATCTGTTCTTGTCCGACCGCCTGGAATGGAGCAGTTCTTATTTGAGCCGGACAGGTACTTTCCTTTACCGCGCATTATTCCTTATGTTCAGGCTAGGAAACTCATGCATAGAGGGTGTCGGGCATTTCTAGCGACCTTTTTATCTGTCCCCGAGGAACCCAGCCAGTCAGCCTCAGATGTTCCGATTGTCAGAAGATTCTTAGACGTTTTTCCCGAAGACGTCTCTGGTATGCCACCCCGAGAGAGAGGGGGAGTTTCCATTGAGCTTATGCCATGTACGGCTCCGATATCCAAAGAGCCATACCCGGAACTACACCGACAGAGATGGCAGAGCTTAAGAAGCAGATTCAGGAACTTCTCGACAAGGAGTTCATTCGCCCGAGCTTTTCTCCATGGGGCGCGCCGGTCTTATTTGTGAAAAAGGAAGGAGTGCTCGATGAGGCTTTGCATGGACTACAGGGAGTTGAACAGGTTTACAGTGAAGAATAATACCCCACTGCCGAGAGATGGAAGGATCTGTTTGACCAGTTGCAGGGAGCTTCGATTTCTCCAAGAAGATCTGCGTTCCGGTTATCACCAGTTGAGGGTGAGAGATGCTGGGTCTCGAAGACAGCTTTCAGGACTCGTTATGGCCACTACGAGTTTCCTATTGT
This sequence comes from Primulina tabacum, assembly GCF_025594145.1. Classification (NCBI taxonomy): domain Eukaryota; kingdom Viridiplantae; phylum Streptophyta; class Magnoliopsida; order Lamiales; family Gesneriaceae; genus Primulina; species Primulina tabacum. The sequence goes on from NC_134551.1 coordinate 28,220,221, forward strand.
GAGTGCCGTTCGTGGATCTGGACGAATGCGGCCGCGATCTCATGGATCTAATGAATCGCGTATTTCAGCCGTACCTCGACCAGTTTGTGATAGTGTTCATAGATGACATTCTCGTCTACTCCAACGAGTCGGGAGGAGCACAGCAGGCATCTAACCACGTGTTGCCGCCATTGCGAAACATAAACTATTCGCAAAGGTAAGTGCGAATTTGGTTAGAGAAGGTGGCGTTCTTGGGCCACAATTGTTTCTAGCAGTGGCATTGAGGTAGACCCGGCGAAAGTTGCAGCAGTCAGAGATGGGTTGTGCCTCAGAATGCATCAGAGATCGGCAGTTTTCTTGGGCTAGCAGGATATACAGGAAGTTCATTCAGGGTTCTCATCCATTGCCTTTCCACTCACAGCACTGACCAAGAAAAATTGTAGTTTGTGTGGAGCGAGGAGTGTCAGAAGAGCTTCGAACTTTGAAGCAGCTCTTATCTCAGCACCCGTTTTGGCTGTACCGTCAGGATCCGGCGAGTTTGTCCTTTATACCGATATTTCGAAGCTTGGTTTAGGTGCAGTTTTGATGCAGCATGGGAGAGTGATAGCGTGATGCTTCTCGACAGCTGAAAATTCATGAGAAGAATTACCCTACCCATGATCTGGAGTTAGCGGCCGTAGTTTTTGCTTTGAAGATTTGGAGGCACTATCTGTATGGAGAGAAGTGTCAGATCTTTACCGACCACAAGAGCCTCAAGTATTTCTTTACGCAGAAGGAGCTGAACATGCATCAGAGGCGTTGGTTGGAGCTTGTGAAAGACTACGATTGTGACATTAGCTACCACCCGGGTAAAGCTAATGTAGTTTCGGATGCTTTGAGCAGGAAAGTGGCAGTGATGGCTCACTTGACGATTCAGAAACCTCTTCAGATTGAGATGCAGAAGTTCGATCTTGAGACTTATCCGCGAGGTAGAGTTCCTCGTTTATCTACCTTGACTATCCAGTCCTCTCTTATTGACCGTATTCGCAGTGGTCAGGCCACAGATGAGCAATTGGCACAGTGGAAGAAGAGAGATGAAGCCAAGGGCAGTGTCTTGTATACAGTCAGCAACGGTATTGTGTGATACCGAGATAGGATATGGGTTCCTAGCAGTGATTCTATCCGAGCAGTCATCTTATCAGAGGCCCATACGTCCCCGTACTCCATTCACCCTGGGAGTACGAAGATGTACAAAGATCTGCAGCTATTGTATTGGTGGCCAGGGATGAAGAAGGACATCAGGCGTTTTGTATCCGAGTGCCTGACTTTCCAGTTAGTGAAGGCCGAGCATCAGAGTGCAGGTTTGCTCAAGCCTCTTCCTATTCCCGAGTGGAAGTGGGAGAACATTACCATGGACTTTGTGACCGGATTGCCGAGGTCAGCCAGAGGATCGAATGCCATCTGGGTAATTGTAGATCGTCTTACCAAATCAGCGCACTTCTTGCCTATTAAGACGACTTTCACCATGGTTCAGTATGCAGAGCTGTATATCCGAGAGATAGTCCGACTCCATGGTATTCCGGTTTCTATCGTATCCGACAGAGATCCCAGATTCACTTCCTCGTTTTGGAAGAGTATGCATTCGACTTTGGGTACGAAGTTGCTGTTTAGCACAGCTTTCCATCCGCAGACAGATGGACAGTCGGAGCGAGTTATTCAGATCTTAGAGGATCTTCTCCGTGCTTGCGTCATTGATTTCTCTGGGAGTTGGGAGTCGAACTTACCATTGGTAGAGTTCACCTATAACAACAGTTTCCAGTCGTCTATAGGTATGGCTCCGTATGAAGCACTGTATGGCCGCAAGTGTAGATCTCCTGTTCATTGGAATGAAGTAGGAGAGAGAGCTGAGTTGGGTCCAGAGATTGTTCAGCAGGCAGCAGATGTAGTAGTCAAGATCCGTGATAGGATGAGGACTGCTCAGAGCCGACAAAAGAGTTATGCCGATCAGCGGAGGAGAGACTTAGAGTTTGCAGTGGGCGATCATGTCTTCGTGAAAGTGGCACCTATGAAGGGTGTCATGAGATTTGGGAAGAAAGGGAAGCTCAGTCCGAGATTCATTGGACCGTTTGAGATCCTCGACAGAGTTGGGACGCTAGCGTATCGTGTGGCTCTTCCGCCGAATCTGGCCGGAGTACACAATGTGTTCCACGTCTCCATGCTGAGGAAGTATATGGCAAATCCTTCGCATGTGCTGAATTTCGAGCCGTTGCAGCTTACTCCGAACTTATCTTATGAGGAGAGACCCGTGCAGATCCTAGACAGAAAGGAGAAGAAACTTCGGAACAAGCTTGTTAAGCGAGTCAAAGTCAAATGGCTCAACCATTCAGAGGAGGAAGCTACGTGGGAGTCTGAGCCGGAGATGAGAGATCGATACCCCGAGTTATTCGGTGAGTTCTAATTTCGAGGACGAAATTTATTTTAAGGGGGGAAGGATTGTAGCACCCGTAAATCAGTAGACGTTTAAGCCGTGCATAATTCTAGATTTTTAAATTTAATTGACTTCATTGCATAATTATTTTAAATCCATTTATTTGAAGTTAATTATTCATTATTTCAGTTCAGTAGTTTGATTTTTAGCATTTCAGTTATTTCAGTGAGGCCGGACCGGAGTCGGAGTTTTGAGGTAGAATTTAAGATTCGAGAAATTTTTCCAGAAGTTAATTTAGCTAGCAAGTAAGTTCAATTAAGTTAGTAAGGGAGGTTTGAGGATTTAATTTAATTATTTGAGGTGATTAAGAAATGAGCTCATTTAAGTTATTTAATTAAGGAGTTAGCTCACTAAATTATTTAAAGGATTAGTAAGGCTTTCAAGGATTATTAGTTGACTAGATAACCATCACTTCTCACTCATTTTATTAGCATAATTTCGGCCCCTTAGTTGCTAGGCAACTCAATTGCCAACTCATCAACCTTTTGACCATTTCTTTGCATGTAAGTTGTAGGATAATTCTAGGATTTTTGGGAGCACCATTTAATTAATTAATGGACATATCCTAGACTAGAAAACAAGCTAATAATCGGCCACTACCTCCTAGAAGCATCCACCAACTCATTTGATATCAAACCATAATTCAAAATTCAAATTTGGGAAGACTTGGTCTTGATATGATTCTATTATTGTGCACCCTTCTCCTCACCTTCATAACCATCACTCCCCCTCCCTCACCACCGAAATACCTCATCATTCAGATTCATTTTCAGTGTAGAAAAATCGTGAGTCTTAGCTAGAGGGAAGGCAAGAAAAATCGAGAGCAAGAAAGGTAGACAAGAAGCGCTCCATCTCCTCCGTGCCGTGTTGTCGTCGTTTCGTTCGTTTTCTTTCGAAACGAAACCAGGCATGTCTAGATTCTTTCTAAACCTCAATCAAGTCATATTATCATTTATTTTTCAGTACATGATCATGTTTATTCAAGCAAAAATCGAGATCCATGTCCAAACATTTTGAAACAACACATGCAGAATTTCGGCTCTTCATGGCAGCTTCATGTTTTCTTTTAGTTTTGATGGTTTCAGGTTGTGGTTCGACCCCAGGCTCCCAAGGCGGCTTATATACATGTAGTAGGATGCATTGGGACCATGTTGGTCCATTCAAACCAGCCCCATGCTTGCTGGAAATTCAGAATGACAGCAAGTTCCCATAGGCGCAGATTTGTGTTTCGAAATTTCAGTTTTGTGTCAAGGGTTGTGGATCTGATCTTGGCTGCCCCAAAGGCCTATATCCATGGTTGGATCACTCCCCTAGCAAGTCTAAGACGTGACTAAGTTGCCCTTTTGGTGGCTTGGTCCAAAACAGCCCCTTTCCCCATTCGGCTTCTTCCTTTGTTCAGCATATGGTTTCGGTTTGTGTTTGCTTGGTGTGGATCTTGGTTGGCCTATGGCCCTTAGCCACGGTTCATATCATGCTCCTAGATGTCTAGATCGTGCCATGGTCAATCAAATGGCCACTGGAATGACGCAAGACATCGATCTAAGCAAAACACTACACACGCATGCACGTTGCTCTCGGTTGGACCCTTCGGTTGAGTTTTGGTGTGATGCGGATTGTGGCTGGCCTAGGGCCCTTAGCCATGGTTCAAATCATTCCTTGGGATGTTGGTAAGAGTCTCTGGTCGGTGGTTCACGCCCCTAATGGCCGATAGTCTTGAAACCAACGCAAGTCTTGTAGTTGCGCAGCTGCTGGAAATTACAGCATGTTGCTGTGTCGTTTAGAAGGCTCTTTTGAGTTCTTGGTTGGCTTTTAGCCCATGGCCTTGGACTGGACAGTGCCTCATTGAGTTGGGAAGGTCATGTTTTTGACCGTTTGTCATTCGGATCATTTTCGAGGTCGTACGAGAATTTACGGTGCAATGTGCCAAATTGACTCTCGAAAGAGCGTTTCGTGTTTTGGCCTCCATTCCACCTAGATTTCGACCCTATCATTTAGGAGCATTATTTTATGATTTTTTCAGCGTATTTTAATCATGACTATACGTCGGTTCGGTGTCGGTTCAGGTTGGCTCGGAGTCATGATTAAATGCGAAGCCATTAGGCGTCATAGTCGCATCTTTTGAATGTAACTTGCATAGTTGGTCAAGTTTAAGCTATTGCATATCTTTCATGGCACAGTTAGGTTGCAGCGAGCCTGGGGACGATCCAATCCAACCCAGTTGGTAAAATTACAGGAATTTTCATTACGCCAGTTAATTATTTTACGTGCATTAAATAGAAAATGATTATTTTTGAGATTTATGCGATATGGCTTGTGGTTCATTCACTATGTGGGAGTGTTATTTTATACGGTCGCCAGTGACCGATCAGTTCAGTATGGTACCACCCGGTCGCCAGTGACCTGCCAGCTCAGTTCAGTTTCAGCCTCCCCGGTAGCCAGTTACCGATCAGTTCAGCTTAGTGCAGTGGCCACAGGCGTAAAACATAATCTCGACAGAAAATTTTATCAGTTATTTCAGTACAGGCTCCAAGGAGCAAACATTTTTACTGTGATTATCAGTTCAGTTATGCACGTATTATAATTGCTCAGTACAGATTATTTTCAGCATGCCTCAGGACATGATATTTTATCCCATGCATATTTTAAATTCAGATTTTTACTCGTTACCTGCGATATATGCATGCCGAGTCTTTAGGCTCACTAGACTTGATTGTTGTAGGTACTGATGAGGCCAGGGCCGAGGGCGGGGACCAGTGAGCCAGCTTGGGTCGGCAGTAGTGGCACCCGAGGACCTCAGTGCAGCAGTTGTTATTTTATTCCGCAAACAATTTTTATCAGTCGTTGGAAATTTTTAAATTGTTGTTGTTGGCAAAACTTTATTTTCTTCCGCTGCTATTATTTTAAACATTGAACTTGATTCCCCAGTGATTTTATGAATGAGGCCATTTAAGTTCTTTTAAAAAGAAAATTTTTAATTTTCCGCAAATTTCAAGAAAGGAGTTTTAGGCCCTTTACAGTATAGACGACTGAAAATTGTTGTTATAGGTGAACTCTACCAATGGTAAGTTCGACTCCCAACTCCCAGAGAAATCAATGACGCAAGCACGGAGAAGATCCTCCAAGATCTGAATAACTCGCTCTGACTGCACATCTGTCTGCGAATGGAAAGCTGTGCTAAACAGCAAATTCGTAGCCATAGTCGAATGCAAGCTCTTCCGAAATGAGGAAGTAAATCTGGGATCTCTGTCAGATACGATAGAAACTGAAATACCATGAAGTCGGACTATCTCCCGAATGTACAACTCCACATACTGAATCATGGTGAAAGTCGTCTTAATAGGCAAGAAGTGCACTGATTTGGTAAGACAATCTACAATCACCCAGATGGCATTTGATCCTCTGACTGACTTCGGCAATCCGGTCACGAAGTCCATGGTAACATTCTCTCATTTCCACCGGAAATAGGAAGAGGCTTGAGCAAACCTGCTGGTCTCTGATGCTCCTCCTTCACTAACTGGCAAGTCAGACACTCGGATACAAATCGTCTGATGTCTTTCTTCATCCCTGGCCACCAATACAATAACTGCAAGTCTTTGTACATCTTCGTACTCCCAGGGTGAATGGAGTACGGAGACATGTGGGCCTCTGATAGGATATCTGCTCAAATAGAATCGCTGCTTGGAACCCATATCCTGTCTCGGTATCTCACAATACCGTCACTAACTGAATACAAGACACTGCCCTTGGCCTCATCTCTCTGCTTCCACTTTGCTAACTGCTCATCTGCTGACTGACCACTGCGAATATGGTCTAAAAGAGAGGACTGAATAGTCAAGGTAGATTGACGGGGAACTCTACCTTGAGGATATGACTCTAGATCAAACCTCTGCATCTCAATCTTAAGAGGTCTCGAAACTGTCAAATGAGCCATCACTGCGACTTTTCTGCTCAATGCATCCGCAACTACATTAGCTTTACCCGGGTGGCGGCTAATGTCACACTTATAATCCTTCACAAGCTCCAACCAACGCCTCTGACGCATGTTCAGCTCCTTCTGCGTGAAGAAATACTTGAGGCTCTTGTGGTCGGTAAAAATCTGGCACTTCTCTCCATACAAATAATGCCTCCAAATCTTCAAGGCAAAAACTACAGCTGCCAACTCTAGATCATGGGTAGGGTAGTTCTTCTTATGAGTTTTCAGCTGTCGAGAAGCATAAGCTATCACCTTCCCATGCTGCATCAATACTGCGCCCAAACCGAGCTTCGAAGCATCGGTATACAGAACAAACTCACCGGGCCCTGACGGCATGGCCAAAACTGGTGGTGAGATAAGAGCTTGCTTCAAAGTATCGAAGCTCTTCTGACACTCCTCGCTCCACAAAAATTTAGCATTCTTCTTGGTCAATGATGTTAGTGGAACGGCAATAGAGGAGAATCCCTTAATGAACTTCCGATAATATCCTGCTAGCCCAAGAAAACTGCGGATCTCTGATGCATTCTGCGGCACAACCCAATCTCTGACTGGGGCAACTTTCGCAGGGTCTACCTCAATACCACTGCTAAAAACAATGTGGCCTAAGAACGCCACCTTCTCTAACAAGAATTCGCACTTACTGAACTTTTCGAATAACTTGTGCTTCTGCAAGGTCTGCAGCACTGTAGTCAGATGTCTGTTGTGATCCTCCTGATTCTTCGAGTAGACGAGAATGTCGTCTATGAATACTATAAAAAACTGATCAAGATACGGCTGAAATACGCGATTCATGAGATCCATGAAGATCGTTGGCGCATTCGTCAGACCGAACGGCATCACAAGGAACTCATAGCGGCCATAACGAGTCCTGAAAGAAGTCTTGGAAACATCAGCATCTCTTACCCTCAACTGGTGATAACTGGAACGCAGATCTATCTTGGAGAAAATCCAAGCTCCCTGCAACTGGTCAAACAAATACTCGATCCTCGGAAGTGGGTACTTGTTCTTCACTGTAACCTTGTTCAACTCCCTGTAGTCAATACAAAGCCTCATAGAGCCATCCTTCTTCTTCACAAACAAGACTGGCGCGCCCCATGGTGAAAAACTCTTGCGAATGAACTCCTTATCCAGAAGTTCCTGAATCTGCTTCTTAAGCTCTGTCATCTCTGTCGGTGCTAGTCAGTACGGCGCTTTGGATATCAGAGTCGTACCTGGCATAAGCTCGATAGAAAACTCCACCTCTCTCTCGGGTGGCATTCCAGAGACATCTTCAAGAAAAACGTCTAAGAAGTCTCTAACAATCGGAACATCTGCGGCTGACTAACTGGGTGCCTCGGGGACAGATATAAAAGTCGCTAAAAACGCCCGACATCCTCTATGAATAAGCTTCCTAGCCTAGACATAAGGAATAATGCGCGGTAAAGGAAAGTAGTTGTCTAGCTTAAATAAGAACTGTGTCATCCCAGGCGGTCGGACTAGAACAGATCTCCGCTGGAAGTCAATCATAACTCTGTTCCGCAATAGCCAATCCATCCCTAGAATAATGTCAAACTCTGGCATCAGCAGCACGATCAGATCCGCATAAACGAGGTTGCCATGGAGCTCAAGATCTATGTCTCGGATAACATTGGTAGCTGCCATCTCCTCACCCGAAGGCAATACTACTGAATAGGCTACATCTAGCCCGATGGTCTTAACTTGGAGAAAGTTAGCAAAGACCTCCGAAATAAACGAGTGAGTAGCCCCTGAATCTATCAAGGCTTTCGTAGCGGAACCAGCTATAAAAATTCTCCCTGAAAGGTTGGAACACTAAACTGAACCCAATAGTTACAAGAACTAAACTTATAGACATGCAAAGGCCAGAGTTCTTCTAACTTAAATTTCCAAAATAATACTGAGTAGAGCATGCAATCCTCTAGCAATTCTAAGTTAAAAAATATTAACCAGAATCCCAAAACATTAAATCCCAAATGTAAACTTAAAGCTCAAAGGTACCTGTCATGAGCATCGTATCTGGGTTCGTCTCCGTAGCATGGAGAGCAAACACTCTGCTTTGGGTAAGCAGATTCCTCTGAGGGCACTGCACCAACATGTGGTCTGGACTGCCACCCTTGTAACACTTCCCTGAGCCAAATATACATGCTTCAGGATGGCGACGTGAGCACTTAGGGCAAACAGGGTGCTCAAAAGTCCTCGGGACTGGGCGTCCCCGCTGCTGCTGCTGCTGACCTCTGTTTCTAGGCGGTCCGTGAAAAGGCCTCTTGTTCTGCTGCTGATGCTACTGAGGAGGAGGGCGGTTTGGTATCTGGACTGGGCGCTTGCCCTGGCGGTCTCTCTCAATATCACGATGATCTTGTTCTGCGGCTAGAGCTTTGGAGACAGCGACCTCATAAGTAGTAGGGTCAGACACCCTAACATCATGGCGCAAGATCGGCCGTAGACCCACCAAGAAATGCATCAACTTGGCTTTAGCATCATTCGCAATCAGGGGTAAAAAATGACAACCCCTCTCAAACTTACGGATGAACTCTGTAAACGTCATATCTCCCTGACTCAGGCTCATGAATTCAGTGGTCAACCTGGTGCGCACTTCCTCAGTAAAATATTTGGAGTAGAATACCTCCGTGAAGCGCACCCAACTCAGTGTAGCCATGTTCAGGGCTACTGATGCTCCTTCCCACCATAAGCGGGAATCTCCTCCGAATAAGTAGGTGGCACATCGGACTCTGTCTGCATCTCCAAGCTCCATGAACTCGAAGATAACCTCGAGGGACTTGATCCAGCCCTCGGCAATCATGGGGTCCGTCGTCCCTGAAAACTCCTTAGGACGCGTCTTCATGAATCTCTCATAGACAGCCTCAGGCCCTGTCGGCATGGTCGCCATAACATGGTTTCCTGCAAACTGTGCGAAGAACTGAGTCATTCCAGCTAGCATCTGGGCATTCATGTCAGGTGGAGGGGGTGGTGGAGGTGGTAAGTCTCTCTCCTGCCTCTGCTCCTCCCTCTCCTCTTGGCGAGGCTCCTCATTTCTAGTGCGCTCGAGAATGCGTCTAGGGGGCATACTGTTCCATACATAACCCATACGTAATCAACATGCATAATTCCATTATTTATTTAAATTTAAATACTGAACAATAAAATAAATCGGGATGTAAAATAATTCATGAAAACATGCTGTCAAATAATTTATGCTTTGAATAAAATGCGTAAATGTAAAACTTACAGACCGAAGACGTGACTTTATGAGCTTCTCGTGGTCAGTAGTAGTACAACCCTTTACAGAACCATTGCTCTCATACCAGCTATAATGGCCCGAAAATTCGTACTTGAAAATTTGCGGAAAAATTAAAATTTTTCTTTTTAAAATAATCAAAATTGCCTCATTCACAAAATCAACTGATAAATCAAGTTTAAATTTTCAAAATAGCAGCGGAAGAAATTATTACTCGCCAAAATAACAAGTTAAAGTATCCAACAACTGATAAAATGTTTGAGCATAAAAAAAATGGCAAGTGCTGTAAATGAGGTCCTCGGGTTCCACTACTACCGACCCAAGCTAGATCACTAGTCCCCGCCCTAGGCCTCGACATCATCAGTACCTACAACAATCAAGTCTAGTGAGCCTAAAGACTCAGCATGCATATATCGTAAATAACGAGTAAATAATATAGTAAAATTTGCATGGGATAAAGTTCTTCTAGTTTCAGCAGCTCTAAATATGAAAGTGCTGGAATAGCATGTATTTGAAGTCGAGATTCCTATATGTTGTAGAATAACCGACAAGAAACTCGTATTCGAAGTCGGAATTGAATTATGTTATGATTTTGATTTGATATGAATTTTCAAAGTTTCAAAAGATATTTGGTACTTATATTATTGATTTTGGATCATATTATTAATTTAAATGAATATGTTATTGATGTAGATAAATTATTATACTGATAATTTCAAGCTACATCAACTGGAACGAAGAATTGAGGTATATTGCGACCGGGTAACATACGACAGGTATCTGTATTATATGATATTTGTTGGATTTGTTTGATTGATTGGAGAATACATGTCTATATGCCTTATTTGTAGAGTTTATGTGGCATACATGACATTGTGATTTGAATATCGATGTATAAAATAAATGTCTTGTTAACACACATCGTTTGATGCATACAGCGATACATGACATGCACGTTGAGCTATGATCCTTGGATACCATGATATGATTTGATTGGATTCTGGGTTTGTGAATACAACGCTATGTTTGGTATTACATGACCCTTAAAGCATAGAAATTAGTGGCCCCGATGATTGATTGAGATTTGGGATTTGATGGCGCTTTGGCGACCCTATCATACGAGTATCCCTTACTGAGGCCGGTGTGCCAGCTCGAGCATTGATTTGATAGCAATTCGTTTGATTATGACATGTGCTCAGTGGATGGGCATTTGACCTGATACCTCCACGATATACATGCATTGCATACCATATATCAATATTTAGATACATGTGGTATATATGATGGTTGTTTCATACGGAGCTTTGCTCACCCCCAAGGGGGGCTGTTGTTGTCTTTGTGTGTGGACAATGGCAGGTACTCCAGGATATCAGGAGGCCGGAGAGGGTACTTCTGGAGGGAGTCACAGTTTGGGCTGAGGTTTTATGTTTTGTTCCCAGTATATATACATGTATCTATATACCGGAGCATGTCCCGAGGATATGAGTTGTTTGTATATGATTGGATTTGAATATGTGTAGGCGCGTTTTATGATGTGAGATGAAATACTATTTTTAGCATTCAAATTATAGAAGAAATATTTTGGGCTTACTGTAAAGAAAAGTTAGACTCGTTTTTCGCTGTAATTAATTAACCCTAATCAGATTGTGTTGTAATAACGATTAGGAGCTAAGGGCCCCACAGGAAGTCCGCTGCTTTATGACCCTTCTGCCCGCAAACGAAGCATTTGTAGGTCCCCCACAAACACTTGCCGATATGGAAGTTGTTGTAGCGGGCATGGGTGTCTGTCATCTGGCTTAGGCCCCCCTGGCGCCTGAGAAGGTCTATGCTGCTGGGGCCTCCTAGCCTGTCCCTGGGCTTCTGCTACCTCCTTGTCCCTGAATACTGTTTCTTCTGAGGCTGAGAACTGAACTGAGTTTGATCCCGCTTCCTCTGCATCTCAAAGTCTATGTCCTTAAAAGCTTGCTCCGCCTAAAAAGTGCAGGCGGTGCTCTCATCATAACCTGTCGGCCTCATCAGCATGACATCCCAGCAAAGGGTGGGTCTCAGTCCGTCCAAGAAATGCCTCAGCTTCTGGGTGACATCTTTAGCTATCATGAGCACAAAATGGCAGCCCCTATCGAGCTTGCGGATAAACTCAGCCACAGATGAGTCCCTCGGACGGAGACTCATAAACTCTCTCGTCAGGCTGCCCCTAACGTCGGCTGGAAAGTACTTCCCGTAGAACATCTCCTTGAACTTGTCCCAGGTGAGAGTAGCCAAGTCCATTGCATGAGCGGATCCCTCCCACCAAAGAGATGCATCATCCTTCAACAAATAAATGGTGCACCTGGCCCCGTCGCCATCTCTCATCTTAAGGTACTCGAAATACAGCTCCAGTGATTGAATCCATCCCTATGCCAAGAATGGATCAGTAGTGCCCCCGAATTCCTTCGGGTTAAGTCGCCTGAACTGCTCATAAACATACATCTGAGGCCTAGGAGCCTGCTGTACCTGCTCCAAGATCCTAGCCATACCCTCCAGAACATGGGTGGCTGCATCCATAGGCGGTGGTGGTGTGGCGGAGGGCCTCAGCCACCTCTAGGAATCTCATCCTGACGATCGACACTAAGTTCGCGTCTGGGAGGCATGATATCTTGATACAGTCCAATTTTAAACGTAACCAATCATGCAATTTAATCTAGTTTTTTTTAAAAAAAATTCTTAAATCGATAAAGCATTTAAACATGTAAAGTAAATCATAACTCATGTAATCATGCAGGTGATAATAGTAAATCATTTAAAACATTTAATTTATAAAAGCTTATAGACCTGAGGCTTGAAGACTGAGTGGCAGAAGCTGGCGGTAGGACCCTTGCTCTGATACCAACTGAAACATCTGCTTATTTAAAATGCGAATATATATGTGTATATATATATATATATTTAAAGGATTGCATTTAAAAAATACAATAAAATATTTTGCATGCATGCAACTCTACTGAAAAATATATCATTTAAGAATAATCGTAAATATTAGATAGTTAAAAAAATAGAGCAGCTTAAAATGGCCAAGTTCATCCAACATAATATGCGTAAACATGAAGGAGTAAAAATAATAAACATCACTAGCATATAAAAACCAGTGTATAAAATGTTCATGCGCTCTCAAAACTCATAAAAACATCATGTGCGGAAGAAATGTGGTCCTCGGGTCGTGCATGCACATCCAGTCCTCTGACTCAGAGTTCTGCACCTCCAGTCTCCTCATAAACATGCTCTCCTGCATCACACACGCTTAGTGAATTTAGAGACTCAACACACTTGTACCAGAAATTACAAGTACATATACATAGCAAACATCAGTGAAAATATACTGTAATCAACATACCTTTAATTCACTTAAAAAGCCTAAATGCAGACGTGCCAAATGAAATCATTACATGTCATAACAGCTCAACATTAACATCATTCATTATTATACATCATTTATCATTATACATCATTTCTTTTGGTGAATTCAGTTCATTAATTGTAATTGTCGTACATCATTCATCATTTACTATGGATCCATCGTACATAAAACCGCGGTATCCGGCGGCTGCAGGACATCAGTGACAGTATTACCCATCTACTGTGCCTAGGCCTGCCTCATCATCATCATTTACATATAGGTCTTAAGCATTTACATATACTTCGATATTCCCAACTAATTTCCATCTTTCAAAACATCATCATTTTCATCACTTATCAAAGTCATGCACATGCGTAAATTTTCTTAAAATCAAGCAAGCAACGTATATCTCATAAATTCATAAAAATCGTGACTGATGGATAAAAATTAAAAAACATGATAAAATGTGCTCAGAGTGCTGCCAGGACAAAACTCTCGATTCTGGTGCAAAATGAATATTTTGTCCCTGGAAACCCAAAATAACCATTTTACCCCCGGGCCTCTAAATTTCGACTCGAAGCTTACAAAACTCCTTAAATCATCCCAAAACATTTATAAAAATGTTTCTTAGACGTAAACTTGAGTCCGTTCCAAAACTTAGCCGATTCGTTTTAAAAATTGGACCGGGGTCCCAATTTTAACCCGAATCGACCCCGAACTTTAACCAAATTAATCCAATGCCTAAAATATATCCTACCAGCCTCTAAACAAAAATTTTCCAGCCTGCTAAAACCCACGAAAATGAGTCCATAAGTTGCTGGAAATTTCTGTTACTCGCCATTCGAACCCTAGATGCACCAAACTCGAAATAGTATA
>NC_134551.1:28239120-28279029 GCF_025594145.1 Primulina tabacum
CACTCACTTCACTGACCAAGAAGAATGCTAAGTTCGTGTGGAGCGGCGAGTGTCAGAAGAGCTTCGATACTTTAAAGCAAGCTCTCATTTCAGCGCCAGTGTTAGCCATGCCATCCGGGCAAGGAGATTTTGTGCTATACACCGATGCATCTAAGCTTGGGTTAGGCGCAGTGTTGATGCAGCATGGTCGGGTGATAGTTTATGCTTCCAGACAGTTGAAGGTGCATGAGAAGAATTATCCGACTCATGAGTTAGAATTAGCCGCCGTTGTCTTTGCATTGAAGATTTGGAGACACTACTTGTACGGCGAGAAATGCCAGATATTTACCGATCACAAGAGTCTCAAGTATTTCTTCACGCAGAGAGAACTGAATATGAGACAGAGACGGTGGTTGGAGTTGGTAAAATACTACGATTGTGAAATTAGCTACAATCCAGGGAAAGCTAATGTTGTGGCAGATGCCTTGAGCCGTAAAGTTGCAGTCGTAGCACAGTTGTCAGTACAGAGACCTCTTCAGTCTGAGATTCAGAGGTTTGGGTTAGAGGTTTATCCCAAAGGCAGAGCTCCTAGACTATCTAATCTGACAGTCAAATCCGATTTGCTAGACCGAATCCATACAGGACAGCCTTCAGATGAGCAGTTGCAGAAATGGAGGCTGAAAGATGAAGCTAAGGGTAGTGTACCCTATACAGTGTCAGATGATATTGTGAGATACAGAGGTAGAATGTGGGTGCCTAATGTTGATTCGATCAGAGAGGATATTCTGACAGAGGCACATGCATCTCCGTATTCAATTAACCCAGGAGGTACCAAGATGTACAAGGATCTGCAGATTTTGTATTGGTGGCCAGGAATGAAGCGATACATCCGTCGGTTTGTGTCTGAATGCCTCACTTGTCAGCAAGTGAAGGCAGAGCACCAAAAGCCAGCAGGGATGCTTAAGCCACTCCCTATCCCCGAGTGAAAATGGGAGAATATCACCATGAACTTCGTTGTTGGCTTGCTGAGATCAGTCAGAGGATCCAATGCCATTTGGGTCATAGTGGATCGACTCACTAAGTCAGCGCACTTCTTTCCAGTAAAGACGACTTTCTCCATGATGCAGTATGCGGAGCTCTATATTAAGGAGATAGTCCGATTGCACGGGATCCCAGTTTCTATTGTGTCCGACAGGGACCCGAGTTTTACATCGTCCTTTTGGAAGAGCTTACATGCAGCCATGGGGACGAAGTTGCTTTTCAGTAACGCTTTTCACCCGCAGACAGATGGCCAGTCTGAGCGAGTGATCCAGGTTTTGGAGGATTTATTGCGAGCCTGTGTAATAGATTTCCAAGGGAGTTGGGAATCAAAGCTACCTCTAGTGGAGTTTACCTACAACAACAGTTTTCATGCATCCATAGGTATGGCACCCTACGAGGCTTTGTATGGAAGGAAGTTCCGATCGCCGATTCACTGGGATGAAGTTGGGGAAAGAGCAGAACTTGGTCCAGAGATAGTTCAGCAAACTGCAGATGTGGTGTTCAAGATCCGAGACAGGATAAAGACCGCCCAGAGTCGTCAGAAGAGTTATGCTGATAAGAGAAGGAGAGATCTCGAGTTTGCCGTATGTGATCACGTTTTTATAAAGATAGTGCCTGATGATGCCCCGAGGTATCCCGGGTCATGGATAATATCCATGGTTAAATGCGCGGGTCAGGAGAATAAAAGGTTCTGACCATACCAATAAAGTAATCGGACGGATCGGCACCAGAGCCATGAAATTACCCAGGATAACGAGAAAGTGGCTGGAAGGACCCACGAAAGGGCCGGTCAATCAGAAGCCAGGCCACGAGATCACCCGAAGCAGAACCTCTCTGAGAAGTTATACATTTATGTTCTTATAAGGAATCCCAAGGAATACCTCACCCTGATCACTTCGATATGAGTGAAGTATTTAATGCTGCCGATCAACAGTGTTTATAGCCGATTTATTTGTGACATTATTACAAGTGGTCAATAAATCAAGTGGCCTGGATGTGACAAGTGTGCGATTTGACATGTCAGAACAATAGGGTATAATCAGCCACCCTATTATAATTAAAGCTCTCACACGAACAACGAGATCATCATTGTATCCTCTACTATGAATATCAGGTCCTTTACTTGCATTTACTATCTTTTAGACATTAATTCATATTTAATACTCTCATTTACTATATGCCAATCATCACAGCCATCATTTGGCTACGTTGGTTTTATTGCTTGAGTACCCGGCTGACTTAAGCATCGGAGTGGCCACGCCGGACCCCCCTCCGGCGCCCATTCACGTGGTTATTTTCTTATTCACAGATCCTCCAAGGAGCTCGAGAAGTTATAATCCAAGCTCGGCGTCTAACTCCTATTTCCTTTAAAATCCTGATAGTTTACCCGGCAGAGTTCCTGACTCGACTCGACCGTTTCACCCGGGTTACATCATTAGCACCGTCTGTGGGAAATTCCGAGTTCTAAGACGTTGATATGGCTCCTACCAGAAGAACAGCAAATCAAAACAACACTCATGTTCAAGGAGAAAACAACACTCGTATCTCTGGTGCTGATGGTCCTCCCCCTAATGGTCCTCAGCCTACCATTCATTTAACCCCCGAGGAGTTACAGAAGATTATAACTGATGTTGTTAAGATGGCCACGACAAAGAAGGCCACTTCTCACCATGCCAGTCATCCCGAGCAACAACATGAACAGCCGCGAAGGGAAGAAAGAAGGGAAGAGGAGGGGTAATCGAGCGCGGGTTCTAAGTCTCCCACTATTGCGGAAGAATTAGAAGAATTGAGGAAAAAAGTGAAAGTGTTAGAAGGGCATGTTGGTTCTAAAGGCAACACTCCGGTTGCAAAGGGTTGCCCATTTTCTGACATCATTGTTCGGGAACCATTACCCGGGCATTTCAAGTCGGCTAAAATCAAGGACTACGATGGGAGTTCTGACCCCGAAGAACATCTCGCTCGTTTTGAAAACATGGGGACCAAATTAAATGCAAAGTATTTCTAACCACTCTGATTGACTCGGCTCAAAGGTGGTTTGAGGGTTTAGCTCCTCAGAGTATTCTTTCTTTCGAAGATTTTCAGAAGATGTTCTTACATCAGTTCAGCAGTAGTAAGAAATATAAAAGAACCGCCTTTAGCCTATTCGAGGTAAAGCAGCGCCCGGAGGAAACTCTAAGAGCTTATATCAAAAGATTCAACCGAGTAGCCTTAGACGTGCCTGCTTGCGCTCCCGAGACGAAAACTAATGCTTTCACGCAAGGATTGCTAGAAGGGGATTTCTTCCGCTCCCTCACCAAAAAATTACCCGGAGATTTCGAAGATCTTTTATCCCGGGCAGAAAAGTACATCAATATGGAAGAAGCCCAGCACCAGAAGAGAGAAGCATTGAAGAGAGCAAGGGGAGACCGGGCTGTCAGACCTGAGGAAAGAAATAACAAGAGGAATGGTACCGGGCATCTTTCTCATGTTCCCTTGAGAAATGCCCGGGGTATGGAAGTTCAAGAATGCAGTTCGGATGTGCCCCCACTCCCTAATATCACACCCCGACCGGTCCGATCAGAGAAGGTCAGATATTGCACCCTACATAAAGAATGCTCCCACAATACGAATGAATGTCGATCCCCTAAGGAAGGGAATTAAGAAGCATACTGAGCCGGAATCTCGCCCTACTCGGGAAGAGCCCAGGTCGCCGCCCTGGGTATCGCAACGACCTGGACCGAATATATCTAGGAGATCGGCTATCCCCAGTGGAAGCAGGAGAACAGAAGGGAACTCTCGGGAAGAAAAAAGCAGACAAGTGGAACGAGAAGACCTTCCCCCTATCCGGGGAGTGATCAAAATGATTTCGGGAGGATCTACTGATGGTGATTCCAACCGAGCCAGGAAATCAAGGGGTAGAAGAGTGTGTTTAGAAGTTGATGGGAGAAATCAAAGTGAGCCGGTTATTAGTTTTGGCCCGGAAGACCTCAGAGGAGTCAGGCTACCTCATAATGATGCTCTGGTTATTCAGGCCCGGGTCGCTAATTATGACGTGTTGAGAGTTTTTGTGGATAATGGGAGTTCTGTTAATGTTATTTTTAAGGAAGCCCTGGTCCAGATGGATTTACATGAGTATCCGCTGGAAGTAGTTGCGACGGCTCTGTTCGGCTTTGCCGGTCATGCTGTATACCCTGAAGGGGAAATCACTTTACCCCTAACACTCGGAAGTGGAGATTTGAGGAAGACAGTCATGACAGTTTTCACCATAGTAGATGCCCCATCTTCGTATAATTTAATCCTTGGAAGGTCAGCTATGAACGAAATGAGAGCTGTAGCCTCCACTTATCACCAAAAGATCAAGTTCCCGATACGAGGGCAGGTGGGAGAGGTTAAAGGAGACCAACCCTCATCCCGGAAATGCTATGGTGAAACAATCCGAGTAGACCAGAAGAGGGCGAGAAGGGAGGACAGGGGAAAGAAAATGGCTCAGGGAGCAAAGGAGGTAGAGGGAAATGAAGTAAATTTTGTGGCAGAGGACGAGCAAGAGTTGGTCGAAATAAAACCAGGAAAAAGTATCCGAGTGGCCCGAGACCTGGAAGACTCCATCCGGGTAAAACTCCTAGCCTGTTTAAGAACTAATATCTCCATTTTTGCATGGTCCCAACAGGAACTTGTGGGAATATCACCCAAAGTAGCCGAGCACAAATTAAACATCATCCCCGGATCTCGACCTATAAAACAGAAGAAGAGGCACTTCGGGCCCGAAAAAGACAAAATCATAGAAGGGCAGGTGATGGAAATGTTGGGAGCCGGCCACATCAGGGAAGTCCAATTTCCCACATGGCTCTCTAATGTGGTCCTTGTTCCTAAAGCCACAGGGAAGTGGAGGATGTGTGTAGATTTCCGGGATCTGAACAAAGCTTGCCCGAAGGATTGTTATCCGCTTCCTCGAATCGATCAGTTGGTAAATTCAACTTCCGGCTTTGAGTTACTAAGTTTCATGGATGCATATCAGGGTTATCACCAAATTCCCTTGGCCCGAGAAGATCAAGATAAGGCCAGCTTCATCACTTCTGGGGGTACCTTTTGCTATGTGGTCATGCCGTTTGGATTAAAAAATGCCGGGGCCACATACCAACGCCTCATGAATCAAGTCTTCCAAAAGCAGATAGGCAGGAATATTGAGGTATATGTGGATGATATCTTGATTAAGACTCGAGAAATGTCTTGTTTTATTGATGATTTGACAGAGACTTTTGCCACGTTGGAAAAGTATGAGATTAAGCTCAACCCGGCCAAATGTGTGTTCGGGGTCAAGAGTGGAAAGTTTATGGGTTTCATGGTTATAGACAAAGGAATTGAAGTCAACCCGGAAAAGATAAAAGCTGTGATTGACATGCCCTCCCCTCAATCTACTCGGGATGTACAGAAATTGACCGGGAGGATTGCTGCTTTGTCCCGATTCATCTCTCGATCTGCTCACCGGAGTTATCCTTTTTTCCAAGTCCTCATAAAGGCCCAGAAGTTTGGTTGGAATAAAGGGTGCGAGCAAGCTTTCCAAGACTTGAAAAAACACTTATCCGAGTTACCTGTTTTGGTAAAGCCGGAGCCGGGGGAAAAGTTGTGGATTTATTTGTCTGCTACTGAACATGCTGTTAGTTCTGTTCTCATCAAGAAAGAAGGGACAGATCAGAGGCCCGTGTATTATGTTAGTCACGCCCTCCGAGGAGCAGAGTTGAAATATAGTGAAATGAAAAAAATAGCTCTAGCCTTGGTAATGACTGCCCGAAAATTAAGGCCATACTTTTTGTCTCATCCAATAGTGGTCCTCACCAATTCCCCACTCGGAAGAATAATGACACATTCGGAAGTCTCAGGAAGAATGGTGAAATGGACAATAGAGCTGGGGGAATACGACATCGAGTATCAACCCCGGACCGCTATCAAAGCTCAGGCTCTGACAGACTTCTTGACATAAATGATCCAACCAACAGAGGAGGAGGTATGGAGAGTCTTCGTTGATGGCGCTTTAAATCTATCCGGATGCGGAGTTGGAGTGGTCATAGTAGCCCCGTTCGGGGAAAAGATAAAATTGGCCTTGAGAATCGATTCCCGGGTTACAAATAACGAAGCTGAATATGAAGCTGTTTTGTCAGGATTACAAGCCGCCCAAGAAGTGGGAGCCTCCCGAGTAATTATTTACTCTGATTCTCAGTTGGTTGCACAACAAATTAAGGGTGCTTACGAGGCCAAAGATGAAAAAATGCTCAAATACTTGAAACTCATAATAGCCCGAGCTGCCACTTTTACCGACTGGAGCATCGAACAAATACCCCAGGGAGAGAATGAGGAAGCTGATAGTCTGGCCAAGTTAGCTGCTTCTATGTCCGAAGTAAATACCCGGGAAATCATGTGTTTTACCCGATTGGTACTATCTGTTGATGAGGCATCACCTACCCAAATAAATTCATGGATGACTCCCCTAATTGAATACATAGTTCATGCCAAGCTTCCGATTGACCGAGTTCAAGCTTTAAAGGTAAAGAAGCAAGCACCCAGGTTCACTCTATTGAACAACACTCTTTACAGGCGATCATACCTGGGTCCTCTATTGAAATGTATCTCAGAAAGTGAAGTAGAGTACATCCTCCGGGAAATTCATGAAGGATGCTGTGGAGAACACTTGGGAGGGATGGCCCTGTCTCGGAAAGCCCTATTAGCAGGATTTTGGTGGCCCCGGATGGATCAAGATGCCGCCAGACTAGTCCGAAAATGCCAAGGTTGCCAACACCATTCCAATCTTCACCATCGCCCAACTGCAAGTATGCAACCAATCTCCGCCTCATGCCCTTTTGATCAATGGGGTCTAGATATAGTGGGCCCCTTCCTAATGGCCCGGGCACAAAAAAGATTTCTTCTAGTGGCTATTGATTATTTCTTCAAGTGGGTGGAAGCTGAGCCATTAGCCAGGATTACTGAAGACGAAGTTATAAAATTTCTTTGGAAAAGCATTGTTTGCAGATACGGCATCCCTAGGAAGCTAATTTCCGACAATGGAAGACAATTCCAGGGAAAAAAGATCACCTCCTGGTGTCATGAAATGAAGATTATTCAATCCTTCACCTCAGTAGCCTACCCTCAGGCTAATGGCCAGACGGAAGTAACTAACAGGATCCTCGTGAAAGCACTGAAAGCCCGGCTCCACGGAAAAGGAAAAGATTAGGTGGAAGAATTGCCAAGTGTCTTATGGGCTTACCAAACTACTCATCGATCATCTACTCGGGAAACACCCTATAACCTTTTCTATGGGTCAGAAGCAGTCCTGCCAGTGGAGATCGGGCAATCTTCTATTCGGATAGAGTCCTACCCAAATCACAATGATCAGTCCCGGGCCATTGAACTTGATCTGGTTGAAGAAAGGCGAGACAGAGCTAACATTCGAATGGAAGCTTATCGTAGCCGGGTAATGAAATCCTATAATAAGAATGTTCGGGCGTGAAACTTTCAGATAGGGGACTTGGTCATGAAAAAGATAAAACCGGTGGGCGATGTAGGGAAATTGGAAGCAAAATGGGAAGGACCCTTCAAAATAATTCAAAGAATCAGTTCTGGTGCAGCTTATTATCTTGAAGATTCTCTGGGACAAACTCTCAAAAGGCCATGGAATGCTTTTCATTTAAAGAGATATTATGTGTAAAAAACGCTTATATCTACTAATTTCTACATCAAATAAAAAGATTGTTCGAGAAAGCGTGCGAATACTTTCAAGTCCAGGGACCCGTACCCTGGCCCGGTTGACCCGTACCCCGGTTATACTTTCAAGCCCAGGGACCCGTACCCTGGCCCGGTGGACCCGTACCCCGGTTATACTTTCAAGCCCAGGGACCCGTACCCTGGCCCGATGGACCCGTACCCCGGTTATACTTTCAAGCCCAGGGACCCGTATCCTGGCCCGGTGGACCCGTACCCCGGTTATACTTTCAAGTCCAGGGACCCGTACCCTGGCCCGGTGGACCCGTACCCCGGTTATACTTCCAAGTCCAGGGACCCGTACCCTGGCCCGGTGGACCCGTACCCCGGTTATACTTTCAAATCTAGGAATGTCAGGGAAGCCGTTATCAAATACGATGAAGATATCTCATTAGCAAAGAAGATATTTACAGAGTGCCCAGAACCCGGGAGTAAAAAAAAAAACAAACTAGTCTTATTTGGGATCCTGCTCCTTGTTCTGCTCCTCCTCCTCTTCTGGGAGAGAGGCTGCTGCTTTCTCTAAATCTGGAAAATCTTCCTGGTCAGCTGGGACCAAACCCGCTTCCTCGAATTGTTCCAGGCACTTGTTGAAGCCCTGTTCAAAGTACGGGAAGGCTTTCTTAGCCAACATCAGCTTGAACTCAGGAGATTTTAAAAAGTTGGTCATCTGCTCCTCCTGAGCAGTCTTAAGAAGGGACACGGCAGCTTGGAGACCATCAGCTGGAGCACGGGAGGACTCGGCCTCCTCCCTTAACGCTTGTGTCTCTGCTCGGGCCGCTGTCAGCTCCGCCCGTATCAAATCCATTTGCTGCTCCCAGGCAGCCCTCTCCCGAGCCAACACATGCTCGTGATGCTCGCTCAAACGGCCCACCTCCTCTCGGAGTTTAGCATGCGTCTCCTGGGCCGAGGTAGCCCGAGCATTGGCCCCTTTAGCTACGATAGCTACTCGCTCATAAGAATGTACGAGCATCTGCAGACCCTGAAAATATTGTTCAAACTTGGGGATCAAGCGAGAAAAGAGAAAGAAACAGAGAAAAGAAAGAGGGGGGGGTTACAATTTCCTGAACTTACAGAAAAAACCCGGGACGTTCCTTCGCAGAGAAGCATGTTGGGATAGAGTCCCTGGAGGTGTGCCACCTCGTCAGGACGAAGAAGGCCCCTGATCATTTTAAGAAGGTCCGCATTAATATCTTCCCCGAAGATATTGGGGATAACCCAAGGCCTTCTCCCAGAGGGCCCGGTAGAAGAACCTGTCATAGGAGGAGACCGGACGACCTCCTCGGCGTCATCCTCTACTGCCACCACCGGTTCCTGGATGGCTTTCCTCTTTCGTTGATTAAGAGGAGCTGGGTCCTCTACAGTAGCTGGGATGGCGGATTCTTCTTGGGGAAGAATGGGTTCCTCCCGAACCATCATTTCTGCTTCGTCCCCCTGTCCTTCAGTTTCCCGGGCTTCAGCCAATGCCCGGGCTTGGCTTTCCTCCTCCTCTTGAGTTTCCCGAGCTTTTTTCTTGGCACGGGCTCTTTTTTGTTCGGCTTTTCTCTTAGCCGCGGCCTCCTAGAAACTCGCCCTGATCATGTCTTCGGCTGCTTTACAAAAACAGCATGTCAGATGACCAAGCAAGTGAAGGATACATAAAGCGAAATAATGGTAAGATAATACTTTACCAGCCTGCGACCCGGGGTGATTAAACTCATCTATTATCTTGTCCACGGGGTCTTCAGGCCGGGACCCAATCCCATAATGAATCAAATTGTCCCCCCCGATCAACACTGAGGAAAGATAAGATTGTTTTTCTAGGGCCCCCCAGGCTTGGATAAAGGGAGGGAGGAGTTTGTAATCCCGGGGAAGCTCAGGTTGGGAGGGCATAGCAGAAAGAAAGCCCAAGGCAGTGGTAGGGAGAGTCGGGAATTGAAGAAAGAAAAATTTTGTCTTCCATCCCTTCAAAGAGGAAGGGATATCAGTCAAGAACCGGTAATGCATCCGGGCCATAAAAGAAAAGACCCCATCATTTAGCCGGCAAGAATAAAAATAATGAAAAATTGAAGAATTGATGAGAAGTTGTTTCATACGGAACAGTACAAAAGTAGCAGCCATAATACGAAAAGCGTTAGGGTGGAGGTGATTGAGGGGAAGGTTGAAAAATCGGGCAACTCCTTCAAAGAAGTGGTGTATCGGGAAGCGTAGACCACTCTTGAGCTGCTCAAGAAAGAAAGCATGATAGCCAGGGGGAGGAGTATCTGGGTGATCGTTCGGTCCGGGAATTTTGATGTCATAAGTAGAAGGGATGGAGCCCAAAGATCTCAACTCCTCTATACTACCCGGGCGAAGGGTAGAAGTCACAGTGGAAAACCATGGGAGACTTGTGGCCTTCTCTTTTCCCTTACCCTGGGTACCAGCAGGTCGAGAAGAAGAAGTTTTGGATTTTTTAAGGGGTCGAGAATGGGAAATGGGAATGCCTACTGGAAGGCGAACGGAGGTCTCAGAAGGGGTCGGGGAGTTATCCTCCGATCGACCCCTGACATTTTTGCCGGACGTAGAAGATGTGGAATTTGACATAATGAAAAGGATAAATGAGGAAAAGAGACTTACTAGGAAGAAATGGAGATGGTGACCGATTGTCGATGAACGGAAAGATCGCCGGAATAACACCCACGCGACGAAAAAGCTCGAGAAAAGAATTTGGCAGAGCTTCGCTACAAGGGAATTTGCAAGTGAAATTTTGAAAACCAGTCATATACTATATATAGGAAAAGGGAGTGATCTATGCCGTTGATCTAAAGCAGATCGAACGGACGAGATCAGCCTCGAAAATTGGACGGCATCATTGGGCGGGATATTTGAAAAGACGTGAGCATAAAATCGAGAAATTATAGTCATTCGCTTGCTCGGAATACGGACAGTTCCTGACAGCTTGTCAGAGGGGGATGCGTCGTTCTGACATCGCATTAAATGATCAGGGAAGGCTAAGCCCCGGCGTATTATCCTAAGCCCGGGTGGTACGAAGCCCCGGCGTATTATCTTAAGCACGGGTGGCATGAGGACCCGGCGATCAATTAATAGCGTATGGTTTTCCTGTTTATTGATTCTTAATCTATGCCGTCTTGTTCACAAAAGATATAAAATAGAAAGATACATTAAAATTTTTATTAAGGAAATGGTCGGCGTCGTATTACAGCTATTCTAGAAGATACATAATCCTGCCATTCATTCATCCAATCAGTCAACTCTTGAAAGTGGAGATTGGTGAAGGACTCGGCGGTTGAAATCTTGTTCAAATGATGCCACTCCTTCCACAGCATAGCATGCAATAGAGCTTGGTCGGTGGCTAGGTCTGCAATTCGAGCTATTTCAAGATCTCGCCTATATTTCCTCGCCACTACTCTCTGTGCACGAGTAAGAGCCAGGCCATTCTGGTAAGCAATGGTAATATCCTGAATCTTGTACCAAGTGGAAATAACCTTTACTTCGATATACTCTTCGACATTTCTTTTTAGATTCTCCAAGTAAGGACGTAGCTCGGCTGGTATTTGGCTATGTGCACCAACGGAAGAGACTGTACTGCTGCAGACACTGGAATCACTTGAGTTCGACATGATGAACTAATACTCATTTCATCCATATCGTCTTATTTATAGGAAGGCGACATTTAATGTTGAAGAAGGTAAAGAGGCCCTAGGCAATCGAAGCGCCTTCATGTTTACCCAAAGGGAAAGTTGATCACCATCATTGACTGAATACATAAACGGTCAGGATTAGTCTTGAATATGGAGCAGAGCAGGCGGAAAGACGTACACGAATATCTAGGTGTTATAACCTTGGAATATGAAACGATTGTCGTCGACATAAATAAGCATGCATCATAATAATTCTCATGGATTGAACGGTCACACTAACCAACGAAGCATATTAGCCCGGGAAACGCAAGGTCCCGGCACTATCTACAGGCTCGAAAAATGTGAAGCCCCGGTATATTCTTATAAGCCCGGATGGTACGAAGACCCGACATTTGATTTCGAGACCAGGATACTATTATTTATTGGTTCTCAGTACCCATTTGCGTGCAGGAGATAAAGAAACATAAGACACGATAATTAATAATTTTTTATTATTAAAGAAAGATTCGGCGAACTGTTACATTATCCATTATTGAAGATACAGAAATTTGCCATTCAGTTAGCTAGTCGGTCAATTCATGAATCCGAAGATTGATGAAGGACTCGGCAGTTAAGATCTTTTCCAATTGATGTCATTCTTTCCACAGCATCATGTGTAACAGAACCTGGTCGGTAGCCAGATCTGTAACTCTACCCACTTCAAATTCCCGGGTGTATTTCCTTGCTCTTGCTCTTTGTGCTCGAGTAGGAGCCAAGCCGCTCCGGTAGGTATCATTCAGGTCTTGAACCTTGTACCAGGTAGACATGACCTTCACCCAGATTAATTCTTCAATCGTCTTCTTCAAATCCTCCAGATGAGGACGCATTGCGTTGGTTACTAAGACGTGTGTGCTACTGCAATTAGTGGAGTCACTTGAAGACATGTTGAACTGATGTTTACCTTTCATTTCTATTCCCTTATTTATAGGCACATGACATTTAATGGATGCACCTCGTAAATGGTACCAAGTAAGACGAGAGGACGCTCACGGTTATCGAAGCATCATCCTTATCCATCTCGAAATATGGAACGTTTTTTGACAGAAATTTAATATAGATGCATGCGTCATTATGATTTTACAGCATAGCCCGGGAGGTTTGAGGCCCCGGCATCTTATTTTATAGCACGAGGAATTTTAGCTCCCGGCATCTCAGTTAGGGAGATTTATTCTATTCAGTTCCTAGTACAAATGCAATATCCAGAAAAATTGAAATTCTCGACAGAATTAAAAATGGACAAGCATTTTTATCCCTGAAAAGGTGCTGGGAAAGTAACGGAGATATAAACAAAAATAACTTTTATTCAGAAAAAGAAATTCTTGCGGACTACACCATAATATGCTTCCTCTACAAACATCATCCACAGGGTCATCCAGCCCTTTACTTCTCCAGTAGACGATTTGAAGAAGCTGTCGGATTCAACAATGTCCGTCAGAATTTTCCTTTCCTTATAGAGCATCAGCTCGTAGACATAATCGTCCTTGAAAAGATCAGCTGTCTCAGAAACATGCAGGCGTTCCCTATACTCCCTCAGCTTTACCACCAGTCTAGGAGTATTAGCTTCCCCAGTCTCGTAAAGAAACTTCAATCTCTGAAGCTTTTCCCAGTAGTGGATAATTTTATGGAAGACTTCATCCTCCAGTTCCAGTTTTCGTTTCTCCCGGCCTGTTTTCATGAATTATTCCGCCATATCAGGAGTCTTGGAGCCGCTTGCACCTGCCATTGTATTCTCTAGAAGATAAATGTCGGTGTCATTGAACAAAGGAAGGGTTGTTATATATATATAGGAGGG
Source organism: Primulina tabacum (assembly GCF_025594145.1). Taxonomy (NCBI): domain Eukaryota; kingdom Viridiplantae; phylum Streptophyta; class Magnoliopsida; order Lamiales; family Gesneriaceae; genus Primulina; species Primulina tabacum. The sequence continues at coordinate 28,252,318 of NC_134551.1, forward strand.
TGAAGCCAATCCACACCATTAATCCATAATAGACCCAACGGCTCAGATATTCATCGGAAATAGTGCAAAGATATTCATACAGACGAGGAGATATTCGAAAAGACATGTCCAGGAATCAATGCATCATAATGATTCATTCTCTCGGAAAAAGAAGAGTCTCTGACAAATCCTACGGCCTATGCCAGCTATAATTCACGTGTCCATATATTACGATCAGCCTAAAAAATAATAACAAGCAAGTAAGCAAACAATTTTCCTGACCGGGCACACGAGACTAATCGGGACGAGTGGACTCTAGCCCGACTAATTAAGGTAGGAGTGATGATGCCCCGAGGTATCCCGGGTCATGGATAATATCCATGGTTAAATGTCCGGGTCAGGAGAATAAAAGGTTCTGACTATACCAATAAAGTAATCGGACGGATCGGCACCAGAGCAATGAAATTACCCAGGATAACGAGAAAGTGGCTGGAAGGACCCACGAAAAGGCCGGTCAATCAGAAGCCAGGCCACGAGATCACCCGAAGCAGAACCTCTCTGAGAAGTTATACATTTATGTTCTTATAAGGAATCCCAAGGAATACCTCACCCTGATCACTTCGATATGAGTGAAGTATTTAATGCCGCCGATCAACAGTGTTTATAGCCGATTTATCTCTGAAATTATTACAAGTGGTCAATAAATCAAGTGGCCTGGATGTGACAAGTGTGCGATTTGACATGTCAGAACAATAGGGTATAATCAGCCACCCTATTATAATTAATGCTCTCACACGAACAACGAGGTCATCATTGTATCATCTACTATAAATATCAGGTCCTTTACTTGCATTTACTATCTTTTAGACATTAATTCATATTTAATACTCTCATTTACTATACGCCAATCATCACAGCCATCATTTGGCTACGTTGGTTTTATTGCTTGAGTACCCGGCTGACTTAAGCATCGGAGTGGCCACGCCGGACCCCCCTTCGACGCCCATTCACGTGGTTATTTTCTTATTCACAGATCCTCCAAGGAGCTCGAGAAGTTATAATCCAAGCTCGGCGTCTAACTCCTATTTCCTTTAAAATCCTGATAGTTTACCCGGCAGAGTTCCTGACTCGACTCGACCGTTTCACCCGGGTTACATCAGCGCCCATGAAGGGTATTATGAGATTTGGGAAAAGAGGCAAGTTGAGCCCGAGGTTTATTGGGCCATTTGAGATTTTTGACAGGAGTTGGGACACTAGCTTATCGTGTTGCCCTTCCGCCGAATCTGGCCGGGGTACACCATGTTTTCCATGTCTCAATGCTGAGGAAGTACCTAGCTAATCTTTCGTACGTGTTGAGTTATGAGCCGTTGCAGTAGGCTCCAGATCTGTCCTATGAGGAAAGACCTGTCCAAATCCTTGACAGACAGGAGTGTAGACTTCGGAACAAAGTGACCAAGTTGGTCAAAGTCCGGTGGCTGAATCAATCAGTGGAAGAAGCCACTTGGGAGTCAGAGACGGACATGAAGATTCGCTACCCGGAGTTGTTCGGTAAGTTTTAATTTCGATGACGAAATTTAAATAAGTGGGGGAGGAACTGTAGAGCCCAAATTCAGTACACGTATAACTCATGCATTTATTTAATTGCTAAATTTTTTATTTAAGTTTAAAATGATTTTTAGTGATGCATGATTTAGTAAATTGCATTTTTTTAAGGTTTATGTGATGTACGTTAATTGTTTGATCGAGTTTCATATTTCATGCGATTATTCGATGCGGGATCGAGGAAAGGAGACCGGTGACGATTGTGGCAATTTTTAAATGCGGTATTTTATTTTAAGTTAAGGATGGGGCATTTTAATTAATTTATGAAGTGTTAGTCTTTTAAAGCCTAATTTATTTATTGGGTGATTTTAAGATTTTAAAACTTTTTAGAGATTTAGTGCTTGTGCTCTTTATTTTAATTAAAGGATTTCATTTAAAGGTTAGTAGGGATAGTATTTTAATTAATTTATTAATTGAGTTAAAGTTTTAATTAATATTTTAATTAGCATGGTTAATGGTATAATTAAGCAAAATCATTTCCTAATTATTTCTAACACACGCACACACACTTTACACACACACACATACACGTATATCACACAACACACACACATACACATCCATTCATTCAAATTTTTTTGAAAAGAAACCTAGGGTTTATATCAAGAGAGCAGCCGCCCCTCCCCTTCAGTTTCCAGCAAAGTTTTGTTGAATTTTCTTCAAAGAAAATCGAGCCACCCTCGTCCTGCATCAAGCCTCACTCCGTCTCCGCTTCGGTATCGCCGTATCGTGAGTTTTTCACATCATAAGGCATGTATATTCTGTTATTTCTGCATCAATCTCGTCATATTATGCATTGTGTCGTTATTTATGCGTAAAAATACATGTGTGATGTGTAGAAGTTTGAGCAATAATGTTTGGATCAATTTTGAAACAGATTTTGGATCACAAATCACGTTTTTGCTGTCTTTTCAAAAACTGCGATTTTTCGTTCGTGATTTTGAGAAAACTTTCAACATGAAAATTGTAGAACTTTTCGTACCTTCGATTTGATATAAAATTTGAAATATTTGGATAAACATTGAGTGAGTTATGGTGTTTTTCGTGGGACTGCTCAAATTGCATTTTTCAGAAAATTATGTATTGATGTGTTCTTGAAGTTTTATTGTTGCAGAATTCGTTGGGGATCCACAGGTGATCTTTGGTGCATATAGGTATGCTTAGTATGATGTTGGGTTGGTATTTGGGTTGCCGGGTAGTGTCGATAGGCACTTGAATTCATTATAAGTCGTAAGAAGCGATTTTGGTGTCAAGTTCCGTGTTTTGAGTTGCATTGTGTCGTAGATTGATGTCGTGAATTCGGGGTGTGTGTACGGGTTGTATCAAAGTAGTAGCATCCTAGGATGGGTCTCGAGGCGTCGGGTGATAGTCCGTATAATCATGTTTAGAATGTTGAGCATCACATGTATTGAATTTTCGTGGGTTTGTTTCCACCGAGGGTACACGGACCCAGACCCGGACCCAGGCACGGGGTCCGTGCCTTTGTTCCTTCCGAAGTATCATTTTGCCGAGTCTACACGGACCCTTTCACGGACCTAGGCACGGGGTCTGTGCCTTCCCTTTCCTGCACATGCATTGTACAGTACCTACATGGACCCGGAGCCGGATCTGGGCACGGGGTCCGTGTACCTCCTGTTTGGGAATAGTTTAGGTTTCCCTTTGAGATTGTTTTGAGGTTCTATACCATGGCTTAGTACAATTATTAAACGAGGTCAATTCCCGAGTGATTTAGAATGACATAAGCTATTTATTACTTCGGTGGTGAGCACGAGTACCTCGTCTAAGCTATGAAAGATAAGTGTTTGAACTCATGTTAGTATGTTGCAGCAGCGGCCCCAAGCGAGATCCAACGAATCCCTCAACGACAAGTAAGTATATTGACGTGCAAGAAAATATTTTCAAGTTTTTGAGGTATGCTAAATGTCTTGTGATCAAATTATGAATGGGTTTGGAAGTCGGTGAACGTGGCCGAGGACCTCTCCACCCCGTTAAAGCATGAACGGGTTTAGATCAGGATTGGAAAGCGTTAAAGCATGAACGGGGACCAATCCACCCGTTAAAGCATGAACGGGGATCTCATGTATGTGGCAGTGGATTCATCCATGTCAGCCCAGTACTGTGGTTTAGTTTGATCAGGCGATTTATGTTATGGGTCACTTGCTTTGAAACATGCCTCTACGCAAAATGATGAAGTTTAAGTATGTTCAAGTATGTACAAGTATGCAAGCACGTTTAAGAAAAGTTTCATATTATGGCAAGTCTATGTATGTATGTACGTATGTTCAAGTTTATTTATGCTAGTTCAAGTTCCCGTATGAATGTTCTATTTTAAAGCTGCATGTGATTTTATTACGTATTACTCGTTACTTCCAGTTTATATGTGTTGAGTCTCTAGACTTACTAGACTTGATCGATGCAGGTGAGGATGATTTCGAGGAGACTAGGGGTGGAGACCAAGGAGCTGGCTTGGACTGAGCTGGAGGCTAAACCCGAGGACCGCCATGTTTTAAGTTTTATGAATGTTTAAAATATTTTTAGTTACGTTACTGATTATGAGATTTTAAGCAAATATTTTGGTGAACATTACTTTGAGATCTTTTGTTACAATGGTTGTGGAATGAACGGTTTAATTTATTGAAATTGAAGTTTGTATATTCTTTTAAAAAAATTTAATTTTCCGCAAATTTTGAATAGTAAAAGTACGGTACGTTACATGAGATGCTGCAAGTCTCGGTTATCTGGGATCAGTAAGGTCTGGTCTTTGTCCCTAATGGGTTGGTTCGAGGCTGGTTGGGGGGGTTAGCAAGGCTAGGGCCGAGATTGGGGAGTAGTTCTTTTGCTTTTTTTTTTTCGAAATTTAGGTGCTGGAAATTCCAGCAACTTGCTGGCCTAGGATTAAAATGTCTAAGGGTCAGATTTTGAGGTTTTTATAACCTTTTAGATGTTATTAGGGTGTGGTAAAAAGTTGGGAGAATTTTGGTTAAGTTTCGAGTCGATTCGGGTTAAAACCGGGACTCCGGATCAAGTTTTAAAATAATTTGGTTAAATTATGAAATGAGCTCGAGTTTACGTCTAGGAACATTTTTAAAAATGTTTTGGGACATTTTAAGGAGTTTGGTAAGCTTCAGATCAAAATAATGAGTTTTAGATTTATCTGAGATTTAGTCGCCGCACGAAACGTTAATTAAAGAATTAATTGAAACGCCTAGATTTAAACTTAATAAAATTATGAAAAATTATATTTAAGTTCAAATAATTATTAGAAGTTTAAATTTTTAATTTGAGAATTTTATGCTAATGTTTGGTTTAATTCGGATTAAAACGCAATAAGATGTAATATTTAAAGATTAATTTAAAAGTAATCGATTTAAGTCAAATAAAAATATGAGAAAATTCTTGTAGTCTTAAATAATTATTAGAGACATGTTAGAGTCAATGGAATTAAGAAAATGTCAAAAACCTGAGATTTTACGTCTAGGGGCAAAATGGTAATTTTTGGGTTTCCAGGGGCAAAATGATCATTTTGCACCCAGGTTAAGATTTTGGTTCTGGCAGTGCCCTGAGCACAAATTTACCATATTTTAAATGTTCATGTATCATGATCATGATTTTAAGATTTTATGAAGATATACGTCGCATGCTTGAATTTAAGAAAAATTGCATTAGTGCATGATTTTTATAAGTGATGAAAATGGTAATATTTTAATGACGGGAATTGGTTGTGGCTATCGAAGTATATGTAAATATTTAAGACATATATGTAAATGATTATGATGAGGCCTAGGCATATTGGATGGGTAATCATGTCACTGATGTCCGACAGCCGTCGGGTACCGCAGTTCTATGTATGATGGATCCATCGTAAATGATGAATGATGTACGATAGTCACCTCTAATAAACTGAATTCACTAATGATAAATGATGAATGATGAATGATGAACGATAAATGACGAATGATGAATGATGATTAACGATGAGCTGTTTTGACACGTCATGATTTTATAAGACACGTTTATGTTATGTTTTTAAAGTTCATGAAAGGTATGTTGAGTATGATATTTTTCACTGCTGTGTGCTATGTATATGTATTTGCTATTAAATGTGCAGGTGTGTTGAGTCTTTAGACTCACTAGGCGTGTGTGATGCAGGTGAGCTTAATTATGAGGGGACTGGAGGTGCCGAACTCTGAGTAGGCAGACCTGGTGCGGTGACACGACCCGAGGACAGCATATTTTCCTCATTATAATTTATGAGATTGAGTGGAGATGAATATTTTCCTACGTTGATGATTTTTAAGATTTTGATTGTTTCATGTTTACATATGATTTTGGGATGAGTTTGGTTATTTTAAGCTGCACTATTTTTACTGTCAAATATTTAAGATCATTTTTAGATGTTATATTTTTCTGTATAGCACATGCTTGCGAAACGTTTAAATGTTATTTCGAAAATGTGAGCTAAAAAAAAATATTTCCGTACTTTTAAAATTAGTAGACATTCCAAAAATAACAAACTTGTATATTCATAATTGTAAATTAATATATTTACTAAAACTTTTATATAGGAAATAAATAATAATTATGTATTTTGGAATTGTTCCAATCTATTGGAATTTATATGTTTTTAGTGTCAAATATTCTAATTTCTATGAATTTAATTGATTACTAATTGATCGATATCTTAAGCATAAAGTTAAAAATATTATGATCAACATTTAATGTTTCTGTTCATATGAAAATAACAATATTTTAGAACAATTTTGGCTTATTGGAATTGAGGTAATCATTTCAGGCTCATGTTGACTCTAACGTAAACATGAGAGGAAGACAAAATACACCAAATGTGTAATCATAGCTTTTTTTAGTAGACTTAAAGACATGTGACGAGATGAGTGAATTTTTTTAATTAAAATAAATAATGTTGAATCATAGATTTATTCACAAGTTTAGACAGGACATAGATAGATGTTTTCATGATAATTATATTATTTATCGTATAATTAATAAGATATAATGAAAAGTGTAATTTACAATATTTATGTCAAAACCAACGTACAACATTAATGTTGCATAATAAAATGACAAATTTGTAAATTCAAAATTATAAATTAATAGATTCATTCACAAATTTAGACAGAAAATAGATAAAACGAAAACTTGTAAATTCACGATTAAATATGAAAATGATAAAATGACAAACTTTTAAATTCACTATTTTAAACTAATAGATTTATTCACACATTTAGATAAAAAAAAATAAAAAAAAAATAGATACAGTTCTCATTGTTTTCTTATAAGATAGTTTAAATCTCGCGTGATTTCGAAGCGATTAACTGAATGCTTTTATTAATTTTCTAAAAAAAGCTTTGATCTCAAATCCGAAATCACTGTAAGTTTATTCATTATCGGTTCTAGATACGGGACTTTTGTGTATAAATTAAAAGGCCAATGGAGGTGGTCTTCCCCTGGCTAGATATATATATATATATATGTATTTTCTATTTATAAAACTGATATATTTCACATTTTCATAATCCGAATTTTTCGTTTTAAACTGTAATTTATTCTCAAAAGCCACAGCATCAATTAATACTCTTTCGTTTTACTATTTACGTTATCAGTCAATGCTCTTAAATTAATACTTATATTGTCAATTAATGCTCTAATTAATTAGATTCATTGAAGACAATATAATCTCAAAATTAAAATTAAAATAAACCTCAAAACAATATAAATTTAATTAAAAACTAAATACACAAAGTTATTTAAGCATTTCCTAACACCATATTATATTTAAAAAATAGTGTATGTAGCGATCGAAAATGTCGATGCTCATTTCCTTGGTTTTCAAAATATATTTTGTTTTGCGCTAATATTTTTTGAATAAAATAAAATTAATTTTTTTTTTAAATTTAGAGTGTTAAAGTTATCTAAAGATTTAAAAATATAGATAGATAAACATAAAAATAACTTACATTCAAAATATTATGGAAAGTAGATAACATATTAGTTAAAGATAAATTTACTAAAATTGGTCTATATGATTTTTTTTTTATCAAATAAAAATTGAGAGTATTTTTGGTGTTTAAAATTTGTGAACATAAAAAAAAAATATTCTTTATAATAAAAATAGAGTCGATTAGCTATTTGAAATACTATCGCAGAAGGGTATCATAGTCTTGTCGTCTTCTCCTTCAAAGTTCGCGGTCTGTGCAACAAGTATCATGCTACGTCTCCAACTAACTCCCATCACAAGACCCATTTCAAATCTCATTTTCTTTTGAATATTTGGCTATGGCCTTCTCCAATGGCAGCGAGTTCTTCGAGTTGGACGTGGAAATTGACGGGGAAAGGAACTTCGCGCGCCCGTCCAACGCGGACTCGGTGGCGCAGGACGAAGAAGAGCTGCGCTGGGCGGCGATCGAGAAGCTTCCGTCTCGGAACCGCGCCAATTTCGCTCTGCTCAGGCGCACATCGTCGGATTCTAGTGGCGGCGAGGAGTATACTGACACCATCGACGTGAGAAAGCTTAATCGTTTCAATCGCGAGCTTGTGGTTAAGAGAGCGCTCGCCACCAACGCGCAGGACAACTTCAAACTCCTTTCCGGAATCAAAGAACGTCTCGACAGGTAATTACCATGTCCATCCATGCATTATGATACTGATTCATTTTTCCTGAACTATGCATGTTTTCTTTCGAATTAATCTTCCGTTACGAATTAAATAACTCTACGACTACTTGCTACGTACGGTATTTGTTTGATTAAAAATATAATTTGTTAGTTTATGTGTAACTCACACCTCGAGCTGTCCTTTTTCATGTAAATCAATAGAGTGGGTCTGGAGATTCCCAAAGTTGAGGTTCGGTTTGAGAACCTTCACGTAACTGCCAACGTACAGATCGGTTCCAGAGCTCTTCCGACTTTGGTAAACTATTCGCGTGATATGATCGAGGTAATGCATTTTACACACGCTCGGTTATTCCATTCGCGCTTTTCCAATTTCCTAACTCAGATTTTATGTTGGATGTTTTTTTCAGCATATATTAACCAAACTGAGGTTATTTTCGCCCAAAAGACATGCTCTAACCATCCTGAGTGACATCAGTGGGGTGGTAAAACCAAGAAGGTAAGCACCAGCCACTGTCCCATGCAGGTTCTCTCCTGCGATAAGTAAATTTCCGCTGTCAGCTATGCTGCATATTTACCATTTAAGATAAGATGCATTTGGATCCTCATATTGGTTTCTTAGTCCCGACCACCATGCCCAGATTATTCAGATACCAAGTGATTACTGTATAATGGGACCCTGGATGCAAAATGATCTGAAGATTTGGGTGGTAAAGAATTGACAACGAATACATGGTGATTGTGATCCATTTAGGAGTGCTCTATACTATGCCAAAGTTATAGCATCTACTTAAATGCCCTTCGAATAAAAATATATTTGGAAACTGTTGTATCACTTTCAATTTCATGTTAACATATCAGAACTATGACTCTCATTTGAAAAATCATCCCAAAAGGTGGAAGATTCAAGCAAATTTAGATCCTGTCAACACTCTTGGAGTTGGATCATATGAAAATTCTTCATACTTTGAGTGCTCGTTAATATTAGCTAAAGAAATCTGTACGTAGATGAGTGCTGAATGCCACGGTTATTTTTACCGGTACAAGAATTTAAATTCCTTATAATTATTCCCTACGACTAAACTATCAAGTCAGTATAAATATCTCACTTAGTAGCAAAAAGAACTTGAATATCTTAGCTTCATTGTCATTGGTTATATAATGATTAAGGCTCTGCCGAAAAAAAAAACACATAATAGGCTTCTTACAGTTGGTTCAACAATGTCAACTAAAAAAGCCGTAGCTTACATTTCTAACAAATGTAACTCACAATTGGCATATGTTCTCAGGCTACCCTTGATTTATCTACTATACTTGAACTCATAATTGGCACATGTTCTAAGGCTACCCTTGATTTACCTACTAGACTTGGACAATCCACACCTTGATATTTAGCTTCAAGAAAAAAAAAAGTGACTTGACAATGAGGAACTAAATCACATGTCTCATGCTCATGGGATTTGAAATTAAAGGCTTGAAATTTGTTTGTTATAGCACATCTTATGTTTTTATGCTAAAAATACAATTAAATAGTTTTTTTTTTTTTTTGGGTTAGTACGTCCATAATCTTATCATGCATATGTTGGACTCTCACTAGGATGACGCTGCTTTTGGGGCCACCAGGTTCTGGAAAATCGACGTTGCTTCTGGCTCTTGCAGGGAAACTTGAAAGTGGCTTGAAGGTCTGTATATGGATATTGGTGCATCACCATAACATCTACTAAAAATGAAACTTTCACGTGTAAAACTGCAGACACAGCCGTCTTAAATCGTCCACCAAGTACCGTGCTAATGAAGCCAAATGAAGTAATATTTATTTATTAGATTTCTAAGTACACGTAAAAATGAGTATCCAGCTACAATGAACTTTCAGAAGGTACTGAGATCATAGATATAAGATTTTTTTCGGTCCAAGTTGGTACAATAAGATCAAGTGTAGACATCGGTTTTTTCAAGAATGTCACAACAATGAAACACATTTGACAATTTTAGCATGGTCATGACCTGTGGTCCTGTTTTGGTCCTTTCTAGCCATGAATAAGCATGTGATAGCAAAAAGGAATTCCCAAAGGAAAAAAAATCACAAATTTTGGTTAAATTTGTCTGGTTGTTTATTGAAGTCCTTGTTCTATCCATCAGTCTTCATAAAAAATTTTTAAGGTCTCAGAAAAGTGGAGATATCACATACAACGGTCATCAGCTTGATGATTTTTTTGTCCAACGGACATCTGCATACATAAGCCAGACTGATAATCACATCGCGGAGCTAACTGTAAGAGAAACACTAGATTTTGCCGCTAGATGCCAAGGCTCAAGTGACGGTTTTTCAGGTACGTTGTGTAATTTTCTTCCAGTTTTTTGGGATAATTTAAATATTTAATCACTAAACTTCAATTTGTACCTATTCACTAACCCAACTTAAAATTTTCCAAAGAATTTTTTTCAAGATTTTTTGAAAGTTACATCTTTAGAAAGTTTTAATTAAGAGTTGGCGTGATACATTATTTTCGATGAAACACTTTACTGTAATTTTTGAATGTGATTATCCATCGAACAAAGGATCTCAGAATGATATTTGAGATGATAACTGAATTCCAGTTGATATATGGTTCTTACTCCTGCTTGAGACCAAAAAAGAAAGTATTATTTATGAAAAATGGCTGAAGAAAACACCATGCATTTTGAGTTTCTCAATTTTAAGTTAATTCTTTATATCGATTAGTATCGTTATTTTACTTAGTATATCGGAATAGGGAGCAAATGGATATTTCATTCACAATTCATAATTTTTATGGTTATTATGTGGCAGGATATATGGAGGATCTTACTCGGTTGGAGAAGGAAAAGAATATACGTCCCCGCCCTGAGATAGATGCTTATATGAAGGTGCCAATAGATTCGAATTTTCAAACTTATATCAATGTTGGATATTACCTATGACTGTGAAAACAATCTTTTTCTCAGGCATCTTCTGTTGGTGGTAAGAGACATAGTGTCTCAACAGACTACATCTTGAAAGTTCTCGGTCTGGATGTATGCTCTGATACATTAGTTGGCAATGATATGCTCCGGGGTGTTTCAGGGGGACAGAAAAAGAGAGTGACTACAGGTCTCTCTGTACTCTCTCATGCATGTTGTTTGGTGTATTTCATGTGAATATATGAATGTGTGCACATGCATACACTATTATTAAGTATTTGGCTTTTCTTGGCTCATATATAAGCAAATGATATTCCTGAAAGATTCTGGCGTAAAGGGGAAGTTCCATTTTTACTTGTAAATATAAAATCCAGAACAACTAACCTTTAAAAATAAAATAAAACCCTTTTTGGTTTCAAACAGATGCTCTTTCATAGTTATTGACAAAATCGTTATGTTTCACTTTTTAAGATCTTCCGCATAGAATATCTGGTAACAAAAAGGCTGCAAGAAAAAGTACTGTGCAAGTTTCAGCAGTTGGTTTCTATGTTCCTCGACTAGAGGCATGACAAGTTTGTAGGTTTCTACAATTACAAAAACGCCTTGATGCAAACCTTGCGATGAATGATATTTTTTGTGGTATCCAGTCTATTGTCATGGTTTTCTATCGTTCATAAAAGGTCTAGTGCGAATGCAGGATGTCAGAAACGGTGGGGAAGAACTTGAAATTAAATGTATACACATCTATAATCATTTGCTAATGTGAAATCGAAATCTGATTGGGTTAACAATAAAAAGACTAATATATATACTCAAGAAAAGTCGTCAATCAGTAAGCGGATGATCAATGAGGAAGTTTGTGAAGAGTTTTTAAGAACCACCAGGACTTTTTTTGGTTTTTGACGCACAATATAATTCTTTTGTTATAGGTTTCAGTTGATTAATTATATTTCTAATTGCATGTTTCTTGATTTTAACTTTGTTAATCCACGCTATACTTAAATGGTTCTTACTAAGGTCTCCATGTGGCTTTGATTGAAACACTAATATGTCTTGCTTTTTCAGGAGAAATGGTGGTTGGGCCTAGGAAAACTCTTTTTATGGATGAGATATCAACTGGGCTAGATAGCTCTACAACATACCAAATTGTAAATTGTATAAGAAATTTTGTTCATGTGATGGAAGGAACAGTTTTAATGGCACTTCTTCAGCCTGCTCCTGAAACTTTCGAACTTTTTGATGATCTGATACTGTTATCTGAAGGATATCTTATATATCAAGGACCTCGGGCCAGTGTTATTGAGTTTTTTGAGTCATTGGGTTTTCGTTTGCCTCCTCGTAAGAGTATTGCTGATTTTCTTCAAGAGGTAAATCGTTAGCTGTTTCTGGTTCTTGTTATCATTCATTCGAGTCTCATCTAAGCATTGAATTTCTAGGTAACATCAAGAAAGGATCAGGCACAATACTGGAGTGATAATTCCAAACCATATGAGTTTGTTCCAGTGTCAAAACTAGCTGAAGATTTTAGGATTTCTAGATATGCTCAGGACCTAAAATCTTTTCTCTCTGTTCCATACAATAAAACCAGAAAACACTCTTCAGCTCTGCCCACAACAAATTTTGCTGTGTCAAAATGGGTGCTCTTCAAAGCATGTTTTTCCAGAGAGTTGCTTCTCATTAACAGGCATCGTTTTCTGTACATCTTTAGAACATGCCAGGTACTTTACCTTCCTTTAAATGATTTTTCACTTTCATGTGCATTTCAGGGTCTCTGTGTATTGTGCTACAGTATTTGACAATATTTGAATCGTCTACATTTTCTTAGTGCTCACAAAAAGGAAATAAGGTAAATTAAAGTAACTTGTTGAAGCTTAAGAATATACAACAGATGCTAGCTTGTTGGAATTGTGTTCAGGTTTTCTGACGCATATATTAAATATATGTCATCAATCAGCGCATAATTGTTCATGTTGTAAACTAAATCCTTGCTCTTGGGTATTTGTTCTTGAGCTAATATGCATTTTACAGGTTGCATTTGTAGGATTTGTGACCTGTACTATGTTTCTTCGAACGAAGCTACACCCTGTTGATGTGACAAATGGTGACCTGTATATTTCATGTTTGTTTTTCGGTCTCGTGCATATGATGTTTAATGGATTTTCAGAGCTACCTCTTATGATATTTCGACTTCCAGTATTTTACAAGCAACGAGATAATCTTTTCTATCCTGCATGGACATGGTCTCTCTCCAGTTTCATTCTTCGTGTCCCTTACTCAGTGATCGAGGCTGTAGTATGGTCTTGCATTGTTTATTATTCAGTAGGATTTGCTCCTGGAGCTGGAAGGTATCCCCTATAAATTATCTATGTTCACGCAATACATGTTTTTAAATAAATTAACTCTCCTGTCTTAAATGTCTCAGGTTTTTCCGCTTTATGTTTTTACTCTTCTCAGTGCACCAAATGGCATTGGGTCTTTTTCGGACAATGGCATGTCTTGCTAGAGATATGATAATCGCAAATACTTTTGGATCAGCTGCCTTATTGATAGTATTTTTATTAGGTGGATTTATTTTACCAAAAGGTGAGTGCTGGTATTTATCACAAGGATTGCTCTTAATAATTATTTGGAATGATAACTTTTTCTTTCAGGAATGATCAAGCCATGGTGGGTCTGGGCCTTCTGGGTGTCTCCATTGTCCTATGGGCAGCGTGCGATTTCTGTTAATGAATTTACTGCCACGAGATGGATGGAGGTATGCTCTCTGGATTTATAGCAGAGAATTTCCATCCACTGATGTATTATTTTTTCCTGTTGGTGATATGTAATTTGCAGACATCAGCTGCTGGAAACTTTACCCTTGGAAACACTGTTCTCCAGCTTCATAGTTTACCCAGTGATCGATATTGGTATTGGCTTGGAGTTTGTGTGTTACTAGCGTATGCTCTGTTTTTCAACATCACCGTGACATTGGCGCTCGCCTTTCTCAAACGTAAGTTATCAAGAACATTCGACATAAACTTAATGTCTGCACAATTGCTGAAAATAGCACAAGACTAAGCAGAATCATGGGGATAGTAAACTAAACTAGGTTTTGTCGGCAGAAGAATGTAGTAGACATGTGGCAGACAAAGATATTAATGAGACAGGTGTATGAAATTTCAAAAGAAAGACACGTTTTAATGGTTGTCAATGTAGTGGAAATTTCTCGGAAATTTCAGATTCATATAGACAAGGGGCTCTATAAATAGAGCTCTCCCTTTTATCCTGAAATCATCACTTCTTCGAGTTTTCTCTCATCCTATTAGTTCTATAATATTTGTGAGGTGTTTGTTCTCCTGTATTAAGTGTGTGTTCTCTTTGTAAACACAGTGAATGAGTTGTACACCTCAAAATATTATAGTGAAATTCTTTTCATCTTGGCCGTGGTTTTTACCCTAATAATTTTTAGGGGTTTTCCACGTAAATCTCGGTGTCCAGTTTATTCTTTATTTTCGGGTTTTATTATCTCAAATTCCGCACGTAGGACCAATAATTGGTATCAGAGCCTTGGTTTAAAATTTCTTAAAATTCTGAGTATGCTCTGTGGTTGCACCCTAGACTGATCTTCCACATCAGAAAAGATTTTTTTGAGATTTTTTATTTAAGGCGGGATTATTTTTTCCAGTATAATAAAATTGTTGTAGACATAATGACGGACATGTACGAGATAGCAAAGTTCAACGGAAGAAATTTTATGATGTGGAAAATAAAGATACAAGCAGTTTTAAGAAATGAGAATTGCTTGGCGGATATTGGGGATAGACTAGTGGAAATTACGGACGATGTAAAGTGGAAAGAGATGAATGATAATGCTGTTGTCAATTTACACTTGGCTATAGCAGACGAAGTATTGTCAAGTATCTCTGAGATAAAAACAGCAAAAGTTATCTGGGATACTCTGACAAAGATGTACGAGGTCAAGTCGCTACACAACATGATTTTCTTAAAGAGAAGGCTTTATATTCTTCGGATGGCGGAATCCTCATCGATGACCGACCATATCAATACACTAAATACTCTATTTGCCTAACTCAATTTCATGGGGCATAAAATAGGGGAAAATGAACGTGCGGATTCATATGATCAACTTTTACTTCAAAGTCTACCAGATTCATATGATCAACTTATCATCAACATAACCAATAATATTCTTATTGGCTTTCTAAGATTCGACGATGTCTTAATTGCGGTTCTCGGAGAAGAAAGTCGGCGCAAGCATAAGAAAGATAGGTTGGTAACATCGAAGCAGGCAGAGGCTTTGCCGATGATAAGAGGAAGATTTATGGACCGTGACTCCAGTGGGAGCTATAGAAGAGGTAGATCAAAGTCGAGAAGTAAGAAGAAAAATATTTACCGCTTTAAATGTGGCGGTAAAGGGCACTTCAAGAAAGAGTGTACGAGTATCGATAAAAGTTCTCAAGGAAATGTGGCCAGTATTCCAGGCAGTGGTGAAATATTATTCAGCGAAGCAATAACAGTTCCAGAAGGCAGACACAAATTTTGTGACACATGAATTACGGATTCAGGAGCGACGTGGCACATGACATCTCGGAGAAAATAGTTTGATCATTATGAACCAGTCTCAGGAGGATCTGTATTAATGGGAAATGATCATGCCATGGAAATCGCTGGGGTCGGTACCATCAAAATTAAAATGTTTGATGGCACCATTCGCACCATACAGGAGGTACGACATGTGAAAGGACTTACGAAGAATCTTTTGTCCTTGGGGCAATTGGATGACATCGGGTGCAAATGAGATCATGAAAATTGTGAAAGGCGCGCTTGTGGTTATGAAGGCGAAAAAGGTTGCTGCAAATCTGTATGTACTTTTGGAAGAAACACACAAAGAGGCAGAACTAGCTGTTGCATCAATTGGTTCAGGAGAAGAATTAAAGGTGTCATGGCATAGAAAGCTCGGGCATATGTCAGAACGAGGGTTGAAAATTCTCTCAGAACCGAAGCTGCTGTCGGGACTTACAAAAGTGTCACTACCCTTTTTTGAGCACTGTGTTACCAGTAAACAACACAGATTAAAGTTTGGCACTTCTACTGCCAGGAGCAAAAGCATATTGGAGCTGATTAATTCGGATGTTTGGCAAGCATCGGTTGTATCCCTAGGAGGAGCGAGATACTTTGTCTCGTTCATTGATGATTTTTCTAGGAGATGTTGGGTATATCCAATCAAGAAGAAATCAGATGTTTTCCAAGTCTTCAAAGATTTCAAAGCGCGGGTTGAACTTGATTCTGAAAAGAAAATCAACTGTCTGAGGACCGACAATGGAGGAGAATATACCAGTGACGAATTTGATGCATATTGTCAACATGAAGGCATCAAAAGATAATTCACGACGACTTACACACCTCAACAGAATGGAATGGCGGAGCGGATGAACAGGACCTTGTTGGATAGAACAAGAGCTATGTTGAGGACTGCGGGTCTAGACAAGTCATTTTGGGCGGAAGCAGTCAAAACCGCTTGTTATATTATCAATCGTTCTCCTTCAGTGGCGATTGATCTGAAGACTCCGATGGAGATGTAGACCAGGAAGCCGACAGATTATTCTCATTTGCATACATTTGGAAGTCCTGTGTACGTTCTGTACAATTAGCAAGAAAGATCGAAGTTGGATTCGAAATCCAGAAAATGTATCTTCTTGGGTTATGCTGATGGAGTAAAGGGGTTTCGCTTGTGGGATCCTACTGTTCACAAGCTTGTCATCAGCAGAGATGTTATCTTCGAGGAAGATAAAGTAAAGGGAGACAAAGGCACGCAAAATTCAGAAACTACTATTTTTCAGGTGGAAAATAAGACGGACGAAGGTAAAGTTTCTTGTGAAGCAGTACCAGAGCACGAAGAACAAGAACATGTTGAGTCTGAAGTTTCCAATGTGAGGTAGTCAACTCGAGATAGAAGAACACCAGGTTGGCTTTCAGATTATGTTACTGAAAGCAATATTGCATATTGTTTATTATCAGAGGATGGTGAGCCATCGAGTTTCCACGAGGCTACTCAAAGCTCGGATGTATCTTTGTGGATGATAGCAATGCAAGAAGAATTGGAGGCATTGGACAAGAATAAAACTTGGGATCTTGTTACACTACTACGAGGGAGGAAAGCCATTGGAAACAGGTGGGTCTATAAGATCAAGCGTGATGGCAATAACCAAGTGGAGCGGTATCGTGCTAGATTGGTCATAAAAGGGTATGCTCAGAAAGAAGGCATTGACTTCAATGAAATATTTTCTCCTGCGGTTCGGCTTACAACAGTCAGAGTGGTGCTGACATTGTGTGCGGTGTTTGACCTACATCTAGAACAACTAGATGTGAAAACAACATTTCTTCATGGAGATCTTGAAGAAGAAATCTATATGCTCCAGTCAGAAGGTTTTGAAGAAAATGGCAAAGAGAACTTGGTTTGCAGGTTGAACAAATCTATGTACGGTCTCAAACAGGCACCGAGGTGTTGGTACAAGAGATTTAATTCCTATATCATGAGCCTTGGATACAACAGATTGAGTGCAGACCCTTGTACGTATTTCAAGAGGTTTGGTGATGATTATATCATTTTGCTGTTGTATGTGGACGACATGTTGGTAGCAGGCCCCAAAAAAGATCAGGTCCAAGTATTGAAGGCACAGTTTGCTAGGGAATTTGATATGAAGGACTTGGGACCAGCAAACAAAATTCTAGGGATGCAAGTTCACCGAGATAGAAGTAACAGAAAGATTTGGCTTTCCTAGAAAACATATTTGAAGAAAATCTTGCAACGCTTCAACATGCAAGATAGTAAGCCAATATCGACCCCTCTTCCTGTTAACTTCAAGTTATTCTCGGAGATGTGTCCTAGCAGTGAAGCAGAGAGGATAGAGATGTCTCGAGTACCATATGCATCAGAAGTGGGAAGTTTGATGTTCGCCATGATCTGTACAAGACCGGACATTGCTCAAGCAGTGGGAGCAGTTAGTCGGTATATGGAGAATCCTGGACGAGAGCATTGGAGCACTGTTAAGAGGATCCTTGGATACATTAAGGGTACCTCAAATGCTGCATTATGTTATGGAGGATCAAATTTTATACTCAGGGGCCATGTCGATTCAGATTATGCAGGTGATCCTGATAAGAGGAAATCTACTACTGATTATGTGTTTACACTTGCAGGGGGAGCTGTAAGCAGGGTTTCAAAACTGCAGACCGTTGTGGCAATATCTACAACAGAGGCAGAATACATGACATCCACTCAAGCTTGCAAGGAGACGACAATATGGATTAAAAGGTTATTGGAGGAGATCGGGCACAAACAAGATAATGTTCCTTTGTTTTGTGACAGTCAGAGTGCCTTGCACATCGCAAGAAATCCAGTCTTTCATTCCAGGACGAAACACATTGGAGTTCAATTTCGCTTTGTGCGGGAAGTGGTTGAAGAAGGAAGCGTGGATATGCAGAAGATCCATACCAAAGATAACATAGCTGATTTTTTGACCAAGCCAGTGAACATTGATAAGTTTGAGTGGTGTAGATACTCAAGTGGTCTAGCGGAAACGTAAGCAGCAGGGAATGGCAAGATTGAAAGGATGTGTAGAGATGTGTTTGATTCTCAATCAAATCTCCAAGTGGGAGAAATGTCGTCAGAGGAATGTAGTAGACATGTGGCAGACAAAGATATTAATGAGGCAGGTGTATGAAATTTCAAAAGAAAGACACATTTTAATGGTTGTCTATGCAGCGGAAATCTCTCGGAAATTTCAGAAGGAAATATGAATACGCGTTTTTAACGCGTATTCACACGGACAAGGGGCTCTATAAATAGAGCTCCCCCTTTCATTCTGAAATCATCACTTTTTCGAGTTTTCTCTCATCCTATTAGTTCTATAATATCTGTGAGGTGTTTGTTCTCCTGTATTAAGAGAGTGTGTGTTCTCTCTTTGGAAACACAGTGAATGAGTTGTACACCACAAAATATTATAGTGGAATTCTTTTCATCTTGCCCGTGGTTTTTACCCTAATAATTTTTAGGGGTTTTCCATGTAAATCTCGGTGTCCAGTTTATTTTTTATTTTCGGGTTTTATTATCTCAAATTCCGCACGTGGGAACAACAGGTTTGTGACAGGAAAAGTATCATCTTACCTCTTGGAATGCAAATACGTTCAAAATCTATCCTCAAGTTTCATCCTACAATGTTCAATGCACTATGTCTAATCTCCAGGAAGAGATGCTATGGTTGAAACATTAATTTATACCTTTACAAAAGAAGCTGAAAATTACATACAAAAGAAATGATGCTTACAATGTGCAAGGTGTAGAATTGATTTTAACGATTGCATATTGATATCTATCGAATTTGAACCCATGCATATAAAGATCATGTATAATTTCAAGTTTGACATGGTATTGAACTGGAGAATTTCTTTTTCCATGTAGGCAACGAATTAGTGAAATTAAATGCTTTCATCCTGGCATCGTGTTATTGGATATAAACTTCTTCGGTTTTTAACCTTTTTTTATCGCTATTGCAGCTATGAAAAAATCACAAACAATTGTTTCACAGGATCATGATCTAGTAAATTCAGCGAGCAACGGTATGATGTCAACAAAACCATTGTCCAATTGCAATCAAGAAGGGTCAAAGTTGTCTTCATTTGTTAACTGATATAGCAGGTCAAGCTGAAAAATCTGATATGATCTTAGGAACGGATGCAAAAACAAAGAAAGGAATGATTCTCCCATTTCAACCATTAACCATGAATTTCCATAATGTCAATTACTTTGTTGATATGCCCAAGGTACCAGTTTTTGTGCAACTTGGTCCTATGAACGTTCTATGCTTCCAATACCATATTATGATATACCTGCTGATTTCAAGGAAATGAGCTCACAAGGTGTGCCAGAAACAAGGTTGCAATTGTTATCCAATGTCAGTGGAGTATTCTCACCTGGTGTTCTTACTGCATTAGTTGGGTCAAGTGGGGCAGGGAAGACCACATTGATGGATGTACTTGCTGGTAGGAAGACAAGTGGGTATGTAGAGGGAGAGATTAAAATATCTGGTTACCTTAAGGAACAAAAAACATTTGCTAGAATATCAGGATATGTTGAACAAAGCGACATACATTCTCCTCAGTTGACAGTTCATGAATCTCTCTGGTTTTCCTCATTTCTTAGGCTTCCAAAGGAAGTGAATGAAGAACAAAGACGAGTGAGATACTATGGAATTTCATGAATTATTTTTCAATTACACTTGGCTAATATTTTTGTTTCAACACCTGAACACAAGAACAATTCATTTTTCAGGAGTTTGTTGAAGAGGTAATGCAATTAGTAGAACTTGACTCTTTAAGACATGCCTTGGTAGGCTTGCCAGGGAATACTGGCTTATCCACAGAACAAAGAAAACGCTTGACAATTGCAGTGGAGCTTGTCGCAAATCCGTCAATCATTTTTATGGATGAACCTACATCTGGTCTTGATGCACGAGCAGCAGCCATTGTCATGCGAACAGTACGTAATACTGTTGATACTGGAAGAACAGTTGTTTGTACCATTCATCAGCCGAGTATTGAGATATTTGAAACCTTTGATGAGGTTAGATATCTGAGAACTAAAATTTGAGTACACTAGTTAGATGCTAGTTAACTGATGGTTGTTAAATATTGCAGCTACTTTTAATGAAGCGAGGGGGAAGAGTGATATATGGTGGAAAGCTAGGTGAGAAATCACAAACCATGATAGACTATTTTCAGGTAAAACACTATGTATTATAAAACAGCCTGAATTTGGCTAAAACACGTCGATAAATTTCTTAGAAGCTAAAAAAACTTTTCAAAATATTTTGTCATATCCAGTAGTGCAGAGAATTTGACGGGTTACATTTAAATTTTTTTATTCATAATTTATATTATTTTAACTTTCTTTTCTTACCCAGGAGATTAGTGGAATTCCCCCAATACCAAACGGTTACAATCCTGCGACTTGGATGCTTGAGATAAGCACGCCTTTTGTCGAAGAAAGGATTACAAAAGATTTTGCGGTGATTTACTGTAATTCCCAGCAGTACAGGTAATGTTATTCAATGCCATTAAGTCCCCATGAAAAGGTTTTCGTGATTGATTATTGTCATGGACTTATTAAGAAAATTTCAGTCATAGTTTCCTTCTAATTTGATCTAGGGATGTTGAAGCTTCCATTCAGAGATTTAGCATTCCACCTGAACAATCAGAGCCCCTGAAATTTAGCTCCACATATTCTAAAGATGCAATTTCTCAATTTAGTATATGCCTTTGGAAGCAAAATCTTGTGTATTGGCGAAGCCCAATGTACAATGTTGTGAGATTGGTCTTTACGACAGTAAGCGCAATTATCATTGGCACTATATTTTGGGATGTAGGCTCAAAAAGGTAATCTCACGTGTGATACTCTTTTAATATCTTTTCTGTATGATAATTTTTCCATGCATTAATATCTTACATATGCGGTACTATTTTACTATATTTTATGTTCGCTAATTTTTCCAGGTAGTAATATGATATCTGTAGTTTTGTGTTATTCATCGCTCAATAATCAACCTACTAGATATCTTCAAGTGACTCCAAAAAGATCAAGGGTGAATTTTAAATTCCTAATTAAATTTACATCATATTCGACAATAATTGAATTCAAGCTACTAGATCAGAATACATATCCTCACCACTTGGTTCCAAACGATTTAGTGCTCCAAACTTTTGCAAGCTTTTGGTAATTAAACTGATAAACAAACTCATTTCAATTTAAACACACTGAATGTAATACTGAAAACAGTAAGTCCAGTTACTGATTGTAGCTAGAATGCCTCGAGGAGCTAAAACAAAATCTGGTTCTTAAGTACCTCCAAAAGCTGACCATTCCTTGGCTCCAAGAGTTTTATCCAAGACTAACCTTGCCTAAATTATAAGATACAAGTTTCGTGGAGAGTGTATAGGGTTTTGTAGGCCAAGCTTTGAAGTGGTGTGGTAGCTCGGGTTTTATAGGTGCAGAAAACTAAGTGGTGCCCTCCTTTTTTAACCTGCCATAAAGCTCCATTGATCCACAAAATTATGGCAGCTGTGATTCTTCATCGTCGCCATCTTTGAGTTTCTTGAAATTTGAAACTGAAAGAAACTGGAGGGTGGAGGGATAGGATTGTCTCTCAGGTTTCACAAAATTAATAACATGACCTCTAGAACAAAGTTCAAGATTTATGCTTAAAGTATGTTCGTTTGTTACCTGTAAGATTACTAAAGGATTATTTTTGTTTTCCATGCATGGAATCTCAATTGAACTATACTACAATTTTTCAAGTGATTGTACAGGGATTCGACTCAAAACTTATTTGTCGTATTGGGAGCGCTTTATTCTTCTGTTCTGTTTCTTGGGGTCAACAATGCTTCTTCAGTACAACCAGTAGTATCCATAGAGAGAACAGTTTTCTACCGAGAAAAAGCTGCTGGAATGTACTCTCCATTTCCTTATGCATTTGCCCAGGTTAGTATTCTGTTAACTGATTTATTTGCATAATAAGGTGGCTGCTACGACCACGAAATTTTTTAAGAGAAAATAACAAAATGTAATCTAACTTTTGATAGAAAATGTAACAAAAAATGAGTGCTCAACCATTACAATAGCTAAACTCTCCCCTTACCCCTCTCACAAGACTTTGTAGCTTGGCCTTTTTTCTCGCCCACAATTTCATTCGAATTTTCTTCTCTTTCTCTATCAGTCGCTCTATAATTTGAATCGAAACAATAAAAACTATACAACATGTTTGTGAATGGTTCTGATTTTTTGTGTTTTCATTGTCTTCAAAGGTATGAAGAAAATAATTCAGTATTTCTAATTGCTGCAAATTATTCTGGCTCTAGGGCCTGTCCTTGATATGGTGCAAGGATCTGGATATAATTATCTTCAAATTTTGTTTGATGATATTGTGTTGACATACCAATTTAATATCTCGCTTCAGGGCCTTGTGGAAATTCCATACATTTTGGTCCAAACGATATCATATGGAATCATTACATACTTCTTGATCAACTTTGAGAGGACAGCTGGTACAGTTAGTTTGATGTTCCTGACTTTCTTCTCAATATTTTTCTCTCCTCCGTGCAGAATTCATTATGTTTATTTTTTCTCCCATCATCACATCGTGGGATTTTTAAAGGAATAAATTTTTTTATTGGGACATCAACATATTAATTTAGTTTTTATTAGAGCACAAAAAATATCTCTATCTATTTACGTAATTGGAACTCGTTATCAGAAAGCAATCAGTGTTGAATTGTCACTTACTTATTGGCAGGCAAATTTTTCCTGTATCTCCTGTTTATGCTTCTTACATTCACATATTTCACCTTCTACGGAATGATGGTCGTTGGTCTTACTCCCACTCAAAACTTGGCTTCCGTCATTTCCTCGGCCTTTTATTCATTATGGAATCTTCTCTCAGGATTCCTGGTTCCAAAACCTGTGAGTATTTTTCCATGACTGATTTTATCTATATAATTAATTACTTTTTGTATCCATGTTGATTGGGTCTAAAAAGTATTTTGATAATCTTGTTGTACACATTTTTTTTTATCATTATATGTTAAATGCCAAGAAAAACGGTACGGGCATGGGTGCCTGCCGGAAATTATAACGGCATATAATCTTTTTGACACATCAAGGGCAAGAGAGGCGAAACAATAAGGGTGAATAAAGTAATTGACTAATTTCGATATTCAATGTAGCCATGTGTGTGTTCAATAGCATTTAGGTAAATAAATTTGTATCTCGACTTCTTCAGTTTCTTTGTAGTTTACATGAGACGTAACATTAGTTATTACAAAGATTCATCTGCGATTGTATCATGAAGTCTTTCTCCGTCCCTTTCGACATCTGGATGAAAAGAGTAGCAAACAAGGAAATGTAAAAGTCCTATTTTAGATAAATTTGGTGCTTTACACTGAAGAAAGGGAACATGCAAGTTCTGATATAATATGAAATTACATATTGATAGATAACACTTCGAACTTAATTATTATTAGAAAACAAGTATTATGTTCAACTTTAATTCTAATCGAATTATCTTGATGCAGCAAATTCCTGGATGGTGGATATGGTTCTATTATGTCTGTCCGATTGCTTGGACTTTACGAGGTATAATAACATCCCAACTGGGTGATGTTGAGACAATGGTTATAGGACCTGGATTCGAAGGTTCGGTGAAGGACTTCATTGAAGCACGGTTTGGCTATGGTCCAGGGATGTTTGGAGTTACAGTAGTAGTGCTCGTTGGATTTATCCTTTTCTTCTTTTCGGTGTTTGCAATCTCTCTCAAAGTTCTCAATTTTCAGAAACGATGATTTTTTTACTTGAAGTAGCAGCCTGCATTCCCTGTAAACTACACAAATACATCCTCTTTTGTCCTGATAATAATACCAAAATTGTTGATCAGTGTTGGCAATATTGACACTTTCGACCATTTCCAACCATAAGGATTTTACTCGGCAATTTGTCTTTTACAATACATTGTTAAGATTGTCAAACCAAGTGCAATCGTCTCCTAAATAATGTTAGGAGTGTTCAGAGGTCGGTTGGGCCTGTTTGTTTGTTTGTTTTTTTTTTTCCCTTTCAAATTATTAATATGTAACCCATATTTTAGTTTTTTTTTACGTTATGGTTTGGTTATCTAAGATTTGAAAAATAAATTTAATTATATATTATACTAATGATGAATTACATGTAAAATTTTTATATCCAAGTCATCATAAGATTGTCAAACTCAAAACATTCATACTTACTTCCAATCGGATCAAAAGGAGCAAAACTCTTTTTTTCTTTTCAACCTATTGAATTTTTAAAAATAACCATCCGTAAAATTTCATCAACATTTATTTTCCCAAATTTTTAAATAAGTTGAATCGAAACGATCATCTCTAGGATTGATATCTACTTCAACCCAACCTTCTATTTCAATACTTATAACCAAAATATCATTCACATAAGTTTTTATCTGAAAATTTCAACTTACTTGATTTATTTGAGAATAATTTGGTATTTCGCAAAATTTTCGACACCGAGATCACTAAGCTCTTATTGCAACTTTAAGAGTATGTTGATCTATAATATTTTATTCACACACACACACACACACACACACACACATATATAATATCTTGGATGACATTTGAAGTTCAAAGCATCGACAACAAGTGCGCAAACTGTTAGTGAAACGTCTACCAATTTTAAAAGTGCGGAAATATATATTTTTTTTAAGCTCGCATTTAAAAAAATACAATTAAAATAATCGTATTTATTTGCCAACAAGAATAACGCAGTTTAAAAATAACTAACGTCATCCAAAATCAACGAAAGCGTAAACGTGTAAAAATTGTAATATCATCAACATATAAAAATGTGCAACTCCTCTCAAAACACGTGAATCAATATGCGGAAAAATAATGGTCCTCGGATCGTGTCACCGCGCATCCCGCCTGCCTACTCAGTCTAACGTAGCAAGGTAGAAAATTGAGCAACATATTCTTCAATGTTTAGCTGACCCTGTTTTCAAATTTTCAAATTCTGTCATCTTATCTTCTCGGTACGAAACTGGGAAAAACATTTGATAAATTCACCTTTGAAGATCTTCCACGTAATCACTGTACTACGCTGTTCTAAGGCTTCCTTGGTTGCAATCCACCAATTCTTTACGA
The DNA here is from genome assembly GCF_025594145.1 of Primulina tabacum. Lineage (NCBI taxonomy): Eukaryota > Viridiplantae > Streptophyta > Magnoliopsida > Lamiales > Gesneriaceae > Primulina > Primulina tabacum. The sequence goes on from NC_134551.1 coordinate 28,278,192, forward strand.
CCTCCTGTAACTGATACCCAATCAGTTTAACTCTACGTTCATCTAGGTACTCAAGTGAATCAAACAATATATCTATATCATCTATACAGCTCTCACAATCAACAGTTGTCTCAGTACCCCATTGAATCGGCGGATGTCAATGATGAAACCTCTTCAACTGTATTCAATCGGAGTTTCTGACACATCCATAGTTGACTTACTAAGTTGAGTCTATCATTGGCTGATTTGCCAGTGATGTGAAGTTACTGATGTTTTCCTCAGATGAAACTCCGAGATGATTCCAGCCAGGGAGATGATCTTCAGCCTTGACTTGTACCAGGTACTGTTTTAATTTAAAACACCGTACCGAATGATACCGATTGAATTGAAGGATCATAAATATTTTCTTAAACATACTTGCATCATACATACTTGAGCATACATAACATCATTTTGCGTAGAGATATGTTTCAAAGCAAGTGACCATACATAAATGTGCCTGATCAGACTAAACCACAGTACTGGGCTGACAGAGAAAATCACTGCCACATACATGAGATCCCTGGTCATACTTTACCAGGTAGATTGGTCCCTGGTCATATTTTACCACTTTCCAATCCTGATCTAAATCCGGTCATACTTTATCGCGGTGGAGTGGTCCTCGGCCACGTCACCGACTTCCAAACCCGTTCATAATTTGGTCACAAGACATTTAGCATACCTCAAAAACATAAAAAAATATTTTCTTTTGCACGTCGAACATACTTACTTGACGTTGAGGGATTCGTTGGATCTCGTTTGGGGCCACTGCTGCACATACTAACATGAGTTCAACGCTTATCTTAACCATGCAATCGTA
>NC_134551.1:28279129-28442525 GCF_025594145.1 Primulina tabacum
CGCGCATATGCGCCTTCGCGCATATGCGCGAGATCCTCTGCCCACTCGCCATATGCGCACATCGTGCCGCGCAAATGCGCGAGGGCTACTGTTCCTCGCACATTTTCATGCATTATCTCGTCTTTCCCGATCCGATCCTTTCCGTCTATAATCGTATCAATTATCCCCTAATCATTTCAGATTAATAGGATAAAATTCTCGGGCCTTACACATTCTGTACGGAGCTCTAGAAATTGGAACTGTACCTGGTACCAATTCAATGCTGAAATCTATCTCTCGAATCGGAGGAAAACCCAGAATCTAATCTTGGAATACATCAGCAAACTCACATATCACTAGCAAATCAGCCAATGATGGGCTTGATTTCAATACGTCAACTAAATACACAAGGAAACCCTCTGCTCTTTTCTGTAATAATCGAGTCATAGATAATGCAGATATCAAAGGAATTATAGATCTAGAACCCTTACCGTAAAATTTCAATTCATCAGCCATATCAGGTCTGAATCTCACAATCTTCTGGAAACAATCTACGGTAGCTCTGTACTTAGTTAGCATATCGATACCGATAATGCAGTCAAAATCAGACAACCCAAGTACAAAACAATCTAACTCAATCTCATGCCCGTCATACAGTAGCATACAATGTCTAACTAACGTCACCGATACAAGACCTCTCCCCAAAGGTGAAGATACAGATACTACAGCAGATAATGACTCAACAGGCAATGCATGAATCAATGCAAATCTTTCAGAAATAATGTATGGGATGCACCCGTATCAATCATTACATAGGCAGGATAACCACATAAAGAACAGTTACCTGCAACAACATCATTTGGTGCTTCCTGGGCCTTTTCTTCAGTCAAAGCAAATACTCTGGCCTGTTGTCTGGGAGGCTGGCTAACAGTTTGGCTTCCTCCTAGCCTCTGGTGTGACTGAGTGGTAGTCGGTGGTGGCTGGAATGAGTGAACAGCAGATGTTCATCATCTCTGTCGGAGCCACTGATCTAGATGATTCTGCTCCCTGGGATCTCTGGGAACCTTGCTGTAGACAGACTCTGGCAAAGTGTACCTGCTGTCTGCAGATACGGCAATTACCATGTACTCTTTGGCATTGCTCCGTAGGATGTCTCCCTCCGCAAGTTCTGCAATAGACCCCTGTTGTGAGGCCCGGGCCGAAGAGGGCGGGGGGTGATCACCGGTGCCATCAGTTGCACAGACAATGAGCGGCTCCTGGCAGGCTTATAGGTGGAGGGAACGTGAATGAACCGTCCCACACGGGAATGAGAGGGATTCTGAGACTGTTCAATGTAATGGACTGTACAGTTGAAGAGGGCTTAAAAATATTTGATTTGTACTGCTCATATCACGAAGGTGCATCTTCTTTTCGGTAGCTCATCACATAAGAACTCTAAAGTTAAGCGTGCTTGATTCGGGGTAATTTTGGGATGGGTGACCTCTTGGGAAGTTTCCCAGGGTGCGTGTGAATAAGGACATAAGCACGCTGGAAAGACTCATCTTGATACTAAAACGTCATGTCCTTTTTATTGCTTTAAAAGTACTAGAAATTTTTTTTTTAACACTCAATTTTCGGCCATGTACCTTTCTCACATGAAAATATTTTTATAAAATATTTTATCTTTTAAAATTAAACATTAACCAACTAGCATTTTAAAAACCAAGTGCAATAGTGATAAAATGAAATCGTCGCATATTTTACCAAACCTTAAAAGCAATAATTTGAAAAGAATAGCCCATACTAAACCTCTCAAAAATCTCTCAAATGCATAAATAAATAATCTTAAAAATCTTTAATCATAAAGCATGAGTCAAAAGTCATAATGCGGAAAAAGTAGAAGCGCTGGTCCTCGGGTTGTGTGCGCCTTCAGTCCAGTCAAATCACCCGTCAAGTCCTCCCTCAAACTCACCTGCATCCATCACACCTGGTGAGTCTAAAGACTCAACACACCATCATCTTTATAGCAAGTAATACGTAATACAGTCAACATATAACAGTGAAAATATTTGTACTTAAAATATCGTTTTCATGAAGATGCAAACACTTCAAACATGAACATTTTCGTGAACCTTATATGATGCATGAACTTTAAATAAAAATTTTCATAATGATGCGTCAACTTTAAGTATAAACATTTTCATGACAAGCATAACATAAACCTTAACATTTATTTTTTCCTCAATGGCATAACATAAAATTTTTCATGATCATAAACATTTTTCTTTTCCTTTCCCTTTGTTGAATTCAGATCGTTAATTGTGACTTTTCTCAAACCTCAAAAGTCGATGGATCCATCTACATGTAACCACAGTACTGCGGCGGGGGACACCAGCAACACTCTCACCGGTCAACTGGGCCCTGGCCTATCAGGATCGAATAAAATACGATCGTCGGGGCTCCCTCTGGGCCTTCTCCCATAAATGGGCTCCTCTGGGGCCTTCTCCCCTCACGATATTCCTATTCTTACCTCAAACCTCATATCCTCATAACCTCATATTCGCAATAATGAAACACGATCGTCGGGCTCCCACTGGGATCATCACCCTCACGACATCGCCATCATTAACGAATTAGTCACAATCACTTCACTTCCTTCAACATTTACATTCTCATCACTTTATAAAAATCATGCATAACATAACATTTTGTTTTTGAAACCAAGCATGCAACATGTCTTTTAAATGTCTTCCTTAAATCATAAAAATCTCTTAGACGTTTAAAAATCATAATTTAATCATGAAATTTCATAAACATTTAAAAATAACCATAATATCATAAAAATAGCATTTAGGGCAGTGCCATGACCTTTACTAATTTCTAGGTGTAAAAAGACCGTTTTACCCAAAGACTTGACATTTTACGTTTTCGACTTTTATCCTGATTTCATGACTATAACATGTCCCAAATAATTATTTAAGCCTACAAGAATTTTTCCATATTTTTATTTAGCTTAAATCGAGGACTTTTAATTTAATCTTTAAATAAGACGTATTAACACGTTTTAATCCCGAATTAAACCAAACCTTAATATAAAATTTCAAATTAAAAACTTAGACTTTTCATAATTATTTAAGTTTAAACCTAATTTTTCATAATTTTATAAAGCTTAAAACTAGGCAATTCAATTAACTCGTTAATTAGCGTTTCGTGTGGCGATTAAATCCCGAATAAATCCAAAACTCATTATTTTGATCCCAAATTTTAAACATAACATTTTTAAGATTTATTCTACCCTTCCAAGTCGTGAGCCATCCCCGTGGACCCTTGGTTTCAATTTTAGCTTTATTGTTTTTGTTTTTGACATCTTATCAAACACTCCGAGCCATCTCCTAATTTTCTCGAGCCACGTCCGAGCCGCCTTGAACCTAACCTAGCCAACCCATCTAGGGACCCTACTGTGCAAGCCCAGCCCGTAAAACAAGCCTAACCCAATCAAAACCTTCCTGAATCTCGACCATGTTCTGTACGTGTGTGTTTGTGAGTTCCTTTGAACACAAGGACTCCTAACTAGTCTAGGACTTCTCCCAACCCTTAACCACCAAACCCACCTAACCTGACCATCCTTAGACCATGCCCAGACTCGACCCAACCAGCCCCGAGCCCCTGAACCCACGCAGCAGCCAGGCGCACAGCACTAGCGCGCGAGACCCAATGTGTGCGCGAGAGTCCACCTAGCGTGGGACTCTTTGCAGCAACCAGCACCGAGCCCTAGACTTCCTGCCCCACTCTGAACCACCTCAAGCCATCACCCAAACCACCTAGCACAGCCATCAACCGAGCCATTCCTCTGAAACTCTCGGCCAACCACCATCATCTTACGGGAAGAGTCCTATGCAGCGTGGACTCTTCCCTAGCTTGGTACACGAGTCCTAGCCGTGCTAGGCCTCTTCCTAGGACCTAGTCACGTCCCAAGCTAGCCCTCCTCAAGACTTGGTCGTGCCCCTAAGCCCCATGCATCACAAGTGAACCCATGAAGACAAACCAACCTCTCGCTATTCTTTCCTTTTCCCAATTTCGGTTCCAGCTTTCTGTTGTGTACGTGTGCAGCCTGTGTGGGTGACTTAGGACCATTTAAAACATATAAACCACCCTTAAACATTACCTAATCATGGCAGCCCCTTAACCAAACAATATACACATTATTGGGTTCGAAAATCATGTTTCTTCATGTATACATGCAATATACCGAAAATTATGAAAGATATTTCATGTTCTTCATGCATACAATAATTCAAACAATAATATATGATTGATGAGAAAAGGAGATGTATGGCGTGCCTTTGCGTTTTTAACGCACGAATATCCGTTGACGAAGCGAAGAACGACGACGAGAAACCTTGGGTGAATTTTCCTTCAATTTCAGAACTTCCCTTTTGCTTGTTTTGGTGTGTGCCATGGGTTTGTAGGGTTGGGGGAGAGTTTTTCAGAAAATAAATTGAGTGGCCGATTGTTTGAGTAGCAAGTGTAGGGTTTTGTGATCAATTAATACTTTATATACTAATTTATTTACTAAGTAGGCTTTAGGCCTATTAAGCCACAAAATTTAAGCCCATTAGATTTAATTAGGATTTAATAAAATAATAACAAAGTTTTCCTTTAATTAAATATGTGAATTTACTAGCCTGGTTGCCCAAAAGTTCGTATTTTAGTTGAAAAACCAACACCGATAAAATTTATGTCACGGCGTATAAAATCACTTCAAAACCTTTTATTTTAAAAATACTAAAAACCATCAACATTATTTTAAATAATTAAAAATAATTATTTAACAAAACATTTTACATTTACAGCCATCGGTCCCCGTTCCTCGATCGTAACTTGAACATTCCTTAAAAATACCATTTTAATGCAACATGTAGAAAATATATTTTAAACATGTAAATATGCACAACATAATTAATTCATGCAATTAAAACATTTAATTAAAATACAGGAGAATTTAATAATTCAAATGCATGTGGTTCGCGTGGACCTTTAAATTTTCGGGGCGTTACGATCTCCCACCCTTAAATTGAATTTCGTCCTCGAAATTCGCTTATCCTAGATAATCCAAAGTTTAGTCTTAGTTCTAGTATCCCAAAAATCCACGCTTACGCTGCGCTACTCTGATCAAACTTAAGTTCTAGAATGTCCTTACGTCTCCTTAATCCCAGTTAAATTTTCCATCTAAATCCTTATTTGCGATTTGCAACTTAAGAAAACCCATAATGACTTAGTGCTAAACTATTATAACCCCGACTTTCAATTTTTCTTAAAATTCTGATATTAAAAGATGGATGACCATACTTATCGTATATTACTTTTCTTATTTATACCTAAAATGTTCGTCAACTTATCAAATTTCAATCTTAACTCCCAAACGCATCTGTAACGCTTAGATTTTTCAAGCCTAATATCAATTATCCTTAAAAATCCTTGATTAACATTCTTATAACACTATAATCAAGATATCCCAAGGTTTCAAATATTCTTAAAAATCTAAATCATCAAAATTCTTACTATTTAACTCATTCAATTTGTTCTTATTGCTAACTAGTCCCCAAATTCCTTAGCAATTGCAAAAATAAATTCTTAAGTTTCAAAAATTATCTTAATTGGTCCCTAATTTCGAAAATCCTACGATTAACTCATAATTTTTATCATTCTTAATTTCCTTCTACGGATTTCCATAACATATTTTCGATAAATTTAAACTTATTTGCCCAAAAATCAATTCCTATAACCAATAATACATTTCATCAAAACTTAAAATCCCAATTTATACATTTTCTTATTCCCAAAGTCGTTGTAAATCCTCGAATCATTATTCCTTACGTCTAATTCCTAAAAATTAATTCGTCTAGTAACCATGAATCATAATATTTTCTTAAAAAATCTATGTCCCAAAGCATTCATAAAATTTACGATTAACTTATAGCCCAAAAGTAAAACGTCAATACTAAAACCCAAAAATACCATATTCCAATTCCACCACAAACCAACATGCGTTAAAATAAAATAATTTTTCATTTCATATCGTATCACGTATAAAAAAATTCCAAAGCATATAAATCATATTTATCATGAAGCTATTAAACATGTGATGTGAACATATAATTCATGTAGTCATGCAGGTGACAACATATAAATCATATAAAGCATGTAAAAACTTACAACTTTGAGGCTTGACGACTGATCTTTCTGGCGCTGATGGTTGCACAACCCTTTACAGGACCTTTGCTCTGATACCAACTGAAATGTTCTGTCCTTTTTATTGCTTTAAAAGTACTAGAAATTTTTTTTTTAACACTCAATTTTCGGCCATTTACCTTTCTCACATGAAAATATTTTATAAAATATTTCCCTTTAAAATTAAACATTAACCAACTAGCATTTTAAAAACCAAGTGCAATAGTGATAAAATGAAATCGTCGCATATTTTACCAAACCTAAAAAGCAATAATTTGAAAAGAATAGCCCATACTAAACCTCTCAAAAATCTCTCAAATGCATAAATAAATAATCTTAAAAATCTTTAATCATAAAGCATGAGTCAAAAGTCATAATGCGGAAAAAGTAGAAGCGCTGGTCCTCGGGTTATGTGCGCCTTCAGTCCAGTCAAATCACCCGTCAAGTCCTCCCTCAAACTCACCTGCATCCATCACACCTAGTGAGTCTAAAGACTCAACACACCATCATCTTTATAGCAAGTAATACGTAATACAGTCAACATATAACAGTGAAAAATATTTGTACTTAAAATATCGTTTTAATGAAGATGCAAACACTTCAAACATGAACATTTTCGTGAACCTTATATGATGCATGAACTTTAAATAAAAATATTTTCATAATGATGCGTCAACTTTAAGTATAAACATTTTCATGACAAGCATAACATAAACCTTGACATTTCTTTTTTCCTCAACATGGCATAACATAAACATTTTTCATGATCATAAACATTTTTCTTTTCCATTTCCTTTGTTGAATTCAGATCGTTAATTGTGACTTTCCTCAAACCTCAAAAGTCGATGGATCCATCTACATGTAACCACAGTACTGGGCGGCGGAGGACACCAACAACACTCTCACCCGGTCAACTGGGCCCTGGCCTATCATGATCGAATAGAAATACGATCGTCGGGGCTCCCTCTAGGGCCTTCACCCATAAATGGGCTCCCACTGGGGCCTTCTCCCCTCACGTTATTCCCATTCTTACCTCAAACCTCATATCCTCATAACCTCATATTCGCAATAATGGAAACACGATCGTCGGGCTCCCACTGGTACCATCACCCTCACGACATCGCCATCATTAACGAATTAGTCACAATCACTTCACTTCCTTCAACATTTACATTCTCATCACTTTATAAAAATCATGCATAACATAACATTTTGTTTTTGAAACCAAGCATGCAACATGTCTTTTAACTGTCTTCCTTAAATCATAAAAATCTCTTAGACATTTAAAAATCATAATTTAATCATGAACATTTCATAAACATTTAAAAATAACCATAATATCATAAAATAGCATTTAGGGCACTGCCATGACCTTTACTAATTTCTAGGTGTAAAAAGACCGTTTTACCCATAGACTCGACATTTTACGTTTTCGACTTTTATCCTGATTTCATGACTCTAACATGTCCAAATAAATATTCAAGCCTACATGAATTTTTTCATATTTTTATTTAGCTTAAATCGAGGACTTTTAATTTAATCTTTAAATAAGACGTATTAACACGTTTTAATCCCGAATTAAACCAAACCTTAATATAAAATTCCCAAATTAAAAACTTAGACTTTTCATAATTATTTAAGTTTAAACCTAATTTTTCATAATTTTATAAAGCTTAAAACTAGGCAATTCAATTAACTCGTTAATTAGTGTTTCGTGTGGCGATTAAATCCCGAATAAATCCAAAACTCATTATTTTGTTCCCAAATTTTAAACATAATATTTTTAAGATTTATTCTACCCTTCCAAGTCATGAGCCACCCCCGTGGACCCTTGGTTTTAATTTTAGCTTTCTTATTTTTGTTTTTGACACCTTATCGAACACTCCGAGCCATCTCCTAATTTTCTCGAGCCACGCCCGAGCCGCATCAACCAAAACCTAGCAAACCCATCTAGAAACCCTACTGTGCAAGCCCAGCCCGTAAAACAAGCCCTAGCCCGATCAAAACCTTCCTAAATCTCGACCATGTTCTGTACGTGTGTGTTTTGAGTTCCTTTGAACACAAGGACTCCTAACTAGTCTAGGACTTCTCCCAACCCTTAACCACCGAACCCACCTAACGCTGACCATCCTCGGACCATGCCCAGACTCGATACAACAAGCCCCGAGCCCCTGAACCCACGCAGAAACCAGGCGCACAGCACTAGCGCGCGAGACCCAATGTGTGCGCGAGAGTCCACCTAGCGTGGGACGCCTTGCAGCAGCCAGCACCGAGCCCTAGACTTCCTGCCCCACTCTGAACCACCTCAAGCCATCACCCAAACCACCTAGCCCAGCCATCAACCGAGCCATTCCTCTGAAATTCTCGGCCGACCACCATCATCTTACGGGAAGAGTCCTATGCATGTACTCTTCCCTAGCTTGGTACACGAGTCCTAGCCGTGCTAGGCCTCTTCCTAGGACCTAGTAGCGTCCCAAGCTAGCCCTACTCAAGACTTGGTCGAGCCCCTAAGCCACATGCATCACAAGTGAACCCATGAAGACAAACCAACCTCTCGCTATTCTTTCCTTCCAATTTCGGTTCCAGCTTTCTGTTGTGTACGTGTGCAGCCTGTGTGGGTGACTTAGGACCCTTTAAAACATGTATAAACCACCCTTAAACTTTACCTAATCATGGCATCCCCTTAACCAAACAATATACACATTATTGGGTTCGAAAATCATGTTTCTTCATGTATACATGCAATATACCGAAAATTATGAAAGATATTTCATGTTCTTCATGCATACAATAATTAAAAAAATAATATGATATGATGGATGAGAAAAGGAGATGTATGGCGTGCCTTTGCGTTTTTAACGCACGAATATCCGTTGACGAAGCGAAGAACGGCGACGAGAAACCTTGGGTGAATTTTCCTTCAATTTCAAAATTTCCCTTTTGCTTGTTTTGGTGTGTGCCATGTGTTTGTGGGGTTGGGGGAAAGTTTTTCAGAAAATAAATTGAGTGGCCGAATGTTTGAGTAGCAAGTGTAGGGTTTTGTGATCAATTAATACTTTATATACTAATTTATTTACTAAGTAGGCTTTAGGCCTATTAAGCCACAAAATTTAAGCCCATTAGCTTTAATTAGGATTTAATAAAATAATAATAAAGTTTTCCTTTAATTAAATATGTGAATTTACTAGCCGGGTTGCCCAAAAGTTCGTATTTTAGTTGAAAAACGACACCGATAAAATTTACGTCCCGGCGTATAAAATCACTTCAAAACCTTTTATTTTAAAAATACTAAAAACCATCAACTTTATTTTAAATAATTAAAAAAATTATTTAACAAAAATATTTTACATTTACAGCGCTCGATCCCCGTTCCTCGATCGTCGCTTGAACATTCCTTAAAAATACCATTTTAATGCAACATGTAGAAAAAATATATTTTAAACATGTAAATATGCACAACATAATTAATTCATGCAATTAAAATTTAATTAAAATACAGGAGAATTTAATAATTCAAATGCATGTGGTTCACGTGGACCTTTAAATTTTCGGGGCGTTACAGATACAGTGAGGACAGTCGTCGAATCTGGGGGGTTACAAGCGGAAGCGGGTGGGCATGCGAGGCCCGGGGCTGAAGAGGGCGGGGGGTGATCGCCGGTGCCATCAGTTGCACGGACAATGAGCGGCTCTTGGCAGGCTTCTAGGTGGAGGGAACATGAATGAACCGACCCACACGGGAATGAGAGGGATTCCGAGACTGTTCAATGAAATGGACTGTAGAGTTGAAGAGGGCTTAAAAAGATTTGATTTGTACTACTCATATCACGAAGGTGCATCTTCTTTTCGGTAGCTCATCACATAAGACCTCCAAAGTTAAGCGTGCTTGACTTGGGTAATTTTGGGATGGGTGTCCTCCTGGGAAGTTTTCCAGGGTGCGTGTGAGTGAAGACATAAGCACGCTGGAAAGACCCGTCTTGATACAGTGAGGACAGTCGTCGAATCTGGGGAGTTACACCTGTACTACTCTGGCTTTGTCGTGAACCATTGGAGCTAGATAAACTGCTACCAGACTTCCTAAACTGTTTCCTTCGGGTTTTCAAATTATCCTTCTTGCCACTGCAACTACTGCCACTCTCACAGTCAACAGAAGTCTCAATGTCTTTCAAATTCTGCGGGTTGGACAACTAAAATCTCTTCGGCACTGTTTCTATCGGAGTTGCTGTGACATCCATTGGATTAGTCGAGGTACTACCCTGTTCTGGGATTCTTCGAGGAGGCATATCTGATTATCAAAAGAATTAGTAACCAAATACAACAAATCTGTTTCAGTCCTCCTCTGATCATCTTACTGCTGATAAAGAATAGGTTCTGATTCATTTTTCCCAACTCATGTTTCCAATCATATCAGATATACAGGTAAACATGTATTAAAACAGTAAAACATCACAACATAATGCAATGCTAGCATGTAAAAGCAGGAAAGAAAACTCAATCTACCCCGCCACTAGCTTCTATCTCAGTCTAAGGAACCTACTGCTCTGATACCACCTGCTGTGGGACCCGAACCTAATTCGTCTTCTTAATCATCTTTAGGATCAATTAATTAATCTGGGTCTAAATTTTTTTTAAATACATAAGTGCGGAACATAAGATAATCAATCTGATATACATATCAACATTAAAGTATAAGTCTTGTACCAAATACATTTATCTCAACTAAGGTTCAACAACTACAGATCCAGTGCTGAAACAAATTCTATTTCTAAGTCCGGATCTCCACGCTAATCTTGAATCTCTCATCCTCTTGGTGACCCTGATCCTGTCCCACATGTTGTCATGCACACATACAAACATAACAACAGCCGGATACCTCCGGTGAGAAATATATTCCCAGTATAAACCATGTATACATGCAATCATATAAATAGATATAAAATCATGAAACATATATCAATAACATGTATCAAAATCTGAAAGAAATGAATCGATATAAAGCTGTAAATAAACTCGTGACTCAGAATTTCAGACTCGACTCATCTCTAATCTAGGGATCCCGGTCTAACTCAGACTTTGGCATTCTGTATCGAATCTCCGCAATTGAAGTCGATCTACTCCTAAACATCATTGATACACCAAAAGTCTAGTGTCTTGGCACATCCGCCAAAGACTTAGCACCTCCGCCAATGAATAGGCACATCCCCCCATGACTCAATACATGCTTTGCTATAAATCTATAAACTAAGCATATCAATCTCATGAATTGCAAATATCAATGCAGTAAAGTAATTTATGTAGTTTTGGAAATTCAAGTAAAATCAAACTCGAGTCGTATCTTCCCGGTTCAAATTTGATTTATACCTTTCTCTTGTCAATCTGAGGAAGTCGAAGTCTCGAATTCGAATCTGTCAATACTCAATCTGGCATTGACAATATTTAGGAGTATATCAATATCAATAAAACTCAATCAATACTGGATATAATCAGAACTCAATCTAATTCTGTTTCAACGGCATAACGACACAATCTCAAATATTCATCAATACAATATCAACAGATATCAATCTCAACAACTCATAATCGATTGATAAACACACTCTGATACCAAATATGTATAATCTCAATCAAATAAATTCTTAAAATGATAAGAAATTCATACGGTATCGTTCTTTGATCTTATTTTGATTATACAATAACCACAATCTCAGAAACAGATAATATCAGTCATATCAGGATTTCTTCCATATCAGATTTTCAAATCACATCAAAACATAATAAAACTTACGTCCAATTGAAGTCTTTGTCGATTGGAACACGGTACTGAAGTTGGATTTAAATTCTGATGGTTGGATTTTCCGCATATCACAATCTATGATTTTAAGACTTGAAGCTTTCCCCCGAGGTTCCTCGTTCTTTCCTCTTTCTAACTGAAGGAATGAATACAAATTATATATATCATTCATGGCTAGGGGCAAGTGGCTTCATGTTCAAGCTGCACGTCTCGTGCATATGCGCGACCTTCTTCGGCGCATATGCGCGAGACCTACTGGTCTCGGCATTTTTCCTTGTACATGCTCGCGCATATGCGCATCCTCTTCCGCGCATATGCGCGAGGTTCTCTGCCATACTCGTGCATATGCGCGGGTCCTGGTCGCGCGCATATGCGCGAGGTTATCTGCCTACCTCGCACATATGCGCTTTGCTGGGTCGCGCATATGCGCGAGGGCTCAGTCCTCGCACATAACAATTTCTTCTCCGGTCTTCCCCGGTCTTATCTTTTACGTCTATAATCACATCAATTATCAATAAATCATTTCAGATTACAATAACAAAATTCTCAGGCATTAAATTTCTCCCCCTCTAAGATCTGATTTCGTCCTAGAAATCACAGGCAATCAAATCAGGTAGTAAATCAGATACAATAAGAAATGTATGACAAAAGCTAAACAGTAAACTCACATCAGTGGGTTTAATTCTGGGAATTTCGGTCTCATATCTGATTCAGTCTCCCAGGTAGCTTCTTCAATGCCATGACGACTCCATTGAACTCTCAAAAGTGGAATAGTCTTCGTTCTGAGTTACTTTCTTTACGATCAAAAATCTGAATCTGCTTTTCAAAATAGCTCAGTGTCTCATCAAGTTCTGCCTCGTCTGGCAGAATAACATGATATGCATCACGAAGATACTTCCGCAATAAAGATACATGAAAGACATCATATATTCCAAATAAAGAAGGCGGTAAGGCGAGTCGATAGGCATGATCTCCTATCTTCTCGAGAATCTCATACGGACCAATATATCTTGGAGACAACTTCCCTTTCTTGCCAAATCTGACAACACCTCTGAAAGGAGAAATCTTCAGAAATACTCTGTCTTCTGCCTCAAATACCAACGGTCGACGACGAACATTGGAATATTTGGCCTGTATGTCTTGAGCTGTTCTCATTCTCTTCTGAATCAGCTTCACTTTTCTGTCATATCTCGAATCATATCAGGCCCAATCTCAGGTACCTCAGAGATATCATCCCAATAAAGAGGGGATCTGCACTTTTTGCCGTACAACGCTTCAAATGGAGCCATCTCTATACTCGTCTGATAGCTGTTGTTGTACGAAAACTCACAAAATGGCAAGGATTCTTGCCAGCTAGTGCCAAAATCTAGCACTAAAGCTCTCAGCATGTCCTCCAATGTCTGGATAGTCCGCTCTGATTGTCCGTCAGTCTGTGGATGATATGCGGTACTCAGATGTAACTTCTGACCAAGAGCTTGCTGCAAACTGTGCCAAAAGTGCGAAGTAAACCGAGGATCATGGTCGGATACAATCGACTTCGGCACTCCATGCAATCTGACCAGTTCTCTGACATAAATCTCTGCCATCTGGTCATGTCTGTACATCATTTTGTACGGAATAAAACATGCTGATTTCGTCAATCTGTCAATCACAACCCAAATTGCATCGCAACCTCGGGAGGAACGTGGTAGCTTCGTCACAAAATCCATAGAAATGTGATCCCATTTCCATTCAGGAATAGACAAGCTTTGCAACAAACCTCCTGGTTTTTTCTTTCTTTCTGCTTTCACCTGTTGGCAATTTTGACATTTTGATACAAACTCTGCAATATCTGCTTTCATTTGTTTCCACCAAAACTGTCTTTTCAAATCATTATACATCTTTCTGCCACCAGGATGAATACTGAATCGACTTCTGTGCGCTTCTGACAATATCTGTCGTTTCAAATATGAAACATCTGTCACAACAAGATGATTATTCACATATAGTACATCATCACGTACCTGGTATTCTGATCGATGCCCTGCTCTGACAATCGAAATCGAATTTTGCACATTCTGATCAACTTACTGAGATTCTTTAATTCTCAAAATCAGCTCTAGTTCGACTTGAATAACATAGAGTCTCAACGGTCTACAATCTGTTTCAAATTTTAATCCGACAAACAACAGTCTTCAATCAATAGGTTTAGCAATACTCGAAAAATATTTAATAAATCATCGGTAATAGCCTGCTTAACCCATAAAACAGCGTATCTCTGGCACTGATGTCGGTCTAGGCCAACTGATCACTGTCTCAACTTTGCTGGGATCAACAAAAATACCATTTCCAGATATAATATGACCCAGAAATACAACTTGTTTCTGCAAGAATTCACAATTCGACAGTTTGGCATACAATTTCTCAGCCCTCAAAATTCTCAACACAGTTCTCAAATGCTCAGCATGATAAATCATATTTTTGAAATAAATCAGAATATCATTGATAAATATAATCACGAAATCATCGAGATATCTCTGAAATACACGGTTCATCAATCCCATAAATACAGCTGGAGCATTGGTTAAACCAAACGGCATGACTCTAAACTCATAATGGCAATACATGGTTCGGAAAGCTGTCTTCGAGATATCAGAATCTCTGACTCTCAATTGATGATATCCAGATCTCAGATCGATCTTGGAATAAACAGAAAAACCCTGCAACTGATCAAATAAATCATCGATACGAGGCAAAGGGTATTTATTCTTTACCGTAGCCTTGTTCAGTTGCCGGTAGTCAATTCAGAGTCTCATTGAACCGTCCTTCTTTCTGACAAACAATACTAGAGCACCCCAAGGAAAAACACTCGGTCTGATGTAACCCTTGGCCAGTAAATCTTCTAACTGCTCCTTCAATTCCTTCAGTTCAATCGGTGCCATTCTGTACAGAGCTCTAGAAATCGAAACTGTACCTGGTACCAATTCAATGCTGAAGGCTATCTCTCGAATCGAAGAAAAACCGGAATCTCATCTGGGAATACATCAGCAAACTCACATACCACTGGCAAATCAGCCAATGATGGCTTGATTTCAGTACGTCAACTGAATACACAAGGAAACCCTCTGCTCCTTTGTGTAATAATCGAGTCATATATAATGCAGATATCAAAGAATTATAGATCTAGGAACCTTACCGTAAAATTTCAATTCATCAGCCATATCAGGTCTGAATCTCACAATCTTCTGGAAACAATCTACGGTAGCTCTGTACATAGTCAGCATATCGATATCGATAATGCAGTCAAAATCAGACAACCCAAGTACAATACAATCTAACTCAATCTCATACCCGTCATACTGTAGCATACAATGTCTAACTGACGTCACTGATACAAGACCTCTCCCCAAAGGTGAAGAGACAGATACTACAGCAGATAATGACTCAACAGGCAATGCATGAATCAATGCAAATCTTTCAAAAATAAATATGGGATGCATCCGTATCAATCATTACATAGGCAGGATAACCACATAAAGAACAGTTACCTGCAACAACATCATCTAGTGCTTCCTGGGCCTGTTCTTCAGTCAAAGCAAATACTCTGGCCTGTTGTCTGGGAGGCTGGCTAACAGTCTGGCTTCCTCCTGGCCTTTGGTGTGACTGAGTGGTAGTCGGTGGTGGCTGGAATGAGTGAACAGCAGATGCTCATCTATCTGTCTGAGCCACTGATCTAGATTATTCTGCTCCCTGGGATCTCTGGGAACCTTGCTGTGGACAGACTCTGGCAAAGTGTCCCTGCTGTCTGCAGATACTGCAACTACCAAGTACTCCCTGGCATTACTCCGTGGGATGTCTCCCTCCGCAAGTTCTGCAATATACCCCTGTACTACTCTGGCTCTGTCTTGAACCACTGGAACTAGATAAACTGCTACCAGACTTCTTAAACTGTTTCCTTCGTGTTTTCAAATTATCCTTCTTCCCACTGCAACTACTGCCACTCTCACAGTCAACAGAAGTCTCAATATCTTTCAAAGTCGGCGGGTTGGACAACTGAAATCTCTTCGGCAGTGTTTCTATTGGAGTTGCTGTGACATCCATCGGATTAGTCAAGGTACTACCCTGTTCTGGGATTCTTCGAGGAGGCATATCTGATTATCAAAAGGATTAGTAACCAAATAAAACAAATCTGTTTTAGTCCTCCTCTGATCATCTTACTGCTGATCAAGAATCGGTTCTGATTCAATTTTCCCAACTCATTTTTCCAATCAAATCAGATATACAGGTAAACATGTATTAAAGAAGTAAAACATCACAACACAATGCAATGATAGCATGTAAAAGCAGGAAAGAAAACTCAATCTACCCCGCTCACTAGCTTCTATCTCAGTCTAAGGAACCTACTGCTCTGATACCACCTGCTGTGGGGACCCGAACCTAATTCATCTTCTTAATCATCATTAGGATAAATTAATTAATTTGGGTCTAAATTTTTTTTTAAAATACATAAGTGCGGAACATAAGATAATCAATCTGATATACATATCAACATTAAAAGAAAAGTCTTGTACCAAATACATTTATCTCAACTAAGTTTCAACAACTACATATCCATTGCTGAAACCAATTCTATTTCTAAGTCCAGATCTCCACGCTAATCTTGAATCTCTCATCCTCTTCGTGACCCTGATCCTGTCCCACATGTTGTCATGCACACATACAAACACACAACAGCCGGATACCTCCGGTGAGAAAAATATATTCCCAGTATAAACCATGTATACATGCAATCATATAAATAGATATAAAAGCTTGAAATAGATATCAATAACATGTATCAAAATCTGAAAGACATGAATCGATATAAAGCTGTAAATAAACTCGTGACTCATAATTTCAGACTCGACTCATCTCTAAACTAGAGATCCCAGTTTAACTCAGACTTTGGCATTCTGTATCGAATCTCCGCAATTGAAGTCGATCTACTCCTAAGCAACATCGATACACCAAAAGTCTAGTGTCTTTGTACATCCGCCTAAGACTTGGCACCTCCGCCAATAACTAGGCACATCCCCCCATGACTCAATACATGCTTTGCTATAAATCAATAGACTATGCATATCAATCTCATGAATTGCAAATATCAATGCAATAAATTAAAGTATGTTGTTTTAGGAAACTCAAGTCAAATCAAACTCGAGTCGTATCATCTCGGTTCAACATTGATTTATACCTTTCTCTTGTCAATCTGACGAAGTCAAAGTCTCGAATTCGAATTTGTCAATAATTAATCTGGCAATGACAATATTGAGGAGTACAATATCAATATACAACACAATCAATACTGGATATAATCAGAACTCAATCTAATTCTGTTTCAACGGCATAATGGCACAATCTCAATATACCCAGCAATACAATATCAACAAATATCAATCTCAACAACTCATAATCGATCGAAAAACACTTTGATACCAAATTTGTATAATCTCAATCAAATCAATTCTGAAAATGATAACAAATTCATACGGTATCCGTTCTTCGATCTGATTTTGATTATACAATGACCACAATCTGAAACAGATAATATCAGTCATATAAGGATTTCTTCCATATCAGATTTTCAAATCACATCAAAACATAATAAAACTTACGTCCAATTGAAGTCTTTATCGATAGGAACACGGTACTGAAGTCGGATTGAAATTCTAACGGTTGGATTTTCCGCAAATCATAATATATGATTTTAAGACTTGAAGCTTTCCCTTGAGGTTCCTCGTTCTTTCCTCTTGCTAACTGAAGGAATGAATACAAATTATATATCATGCATGGCTAGGGGCAAGTGGCTTCATATTCAAGCCGCACGTCTCATGCATATGAGCGACCTTCCTCGGCGCATATCCGCGAGACGTACTGGTCTCGGTATTTTCCTTGTACATGCTCTCGCATATTCGCGTCCTCTTCCGGCGCATATGCGCGAGATTCTCTACCATACTCGCGCATATGCGCATGTCCTGGTCGCGCATATGCACGAGGTTCTCTGCCTATCTCGTGCATATGTGCCCTGCTGGGTCACGCATATGCGCGAGGGCTCAGTCCTCGCACATAAAAATTTCTTCTCCGGTCTTCCCTCTGATCCTTTCCGTCTATAATCACATCAATTATCAATAAATCATTTCTGATTACAATAACAAAATTCTCGGGCATTACAGTTGAGAACCTCGTTGTGGACAGACTCTAGCAAAATGTCCTTGCTGTCGACAGATATTGCAACTACCAAACACCTCTTGGCATTTCTCTTTGGGGTGTCTTCCTCCACAAGTTCTGCAATAGACCCCGGTATAATTCTGGCTCTGTCGTGAACCACTGGAGATAGATGAACTACTACCGGACTTCTTAAATTGTTTTCCTCGAGTTTTCAAATGATCCTTCTTCCCACTACTGCTACCACCACTATCATATCTGGGAGAGGGTTGGTGGAATGGGACTGAAGGTTGTGGCTGTTTCTGTCCTGGAGCAACATACGAAGCTCCTTTCTGTCTAATCAGGCCTGATTCTACTCCTTTTGCTCTATTCAAAGCATCAACAAAGTTATTTGGTCACCTTGCATTTACAAGCGTAAAGATCTCGGGATTCAGCCCATTAATGAACTGATCAACCACTGCTTCATCGTTCTCAGCAACATGAGGAGAAAATCGTAACAAGGTAGAGAATTTGGCCAAATATTATTCTAAGTTTAGTTGACCCTGTCTTAGATTAGCAAATTCTGCACACTTGTCTTTTCTATACGATACTGGGAAGAATCGTTGATAAAATTCAGTCTTAAAGATCTTCCAAGTAACTGTACCTCGATACTCCAACGCTCTCTTAGTCGTGAGCCACCAATTCTTTGCAAAGTCATGCAATTGATGCACAATCAGTCTAACTCTTCGTTCATCTGTGTAGTCAAGGGAATAAAACAACATCTCAATGTCATCAAGCCAGCTCTCACAGTCAACAGAATTCTCAGTGCCCTTCAAGGTTGGCGGTTTGAATGACTGAAATCTCTTTAATAGTGTCTCCATGGGTGTCGCTGTAACATCCATTGGGTTAGTAGAGGTACTGCAATATTCTGGGATTTTTCGAGGAGGCATATCTGATTATAAAATGGTTAGTAACCCTGTAGAGGCCCGAAAATTCGCGTTGAAAATTTGCGGAAAAATTAAAAATTGTCTTCTTAAATAATTAAATGTCTCATTCATAAGTTAAACTGATAAATAAAGTTAATATTCAAAATGGTAGCGGAAGAATTTAATGTTTGCGACACAGCCATTTAAAATAATCCAACGACAGATAAAAATGTTTGATCATAAATAATAAATGCTGAAAAAAAAAAATGATGTCCTCGGTCCCACTACTGCGACCCCAAGCGTAGCTCACTGGTCCTCCGCCCTGGGTCCCGTCATCGTCAGTACCTACAACAATCAAGTCTATGAGTCTAAAGACTCAGCATGCATATATCATAAATAACAAGTAAATAAATAATAAAATCGCATGCAAGTGAAAATATCATGTCCTGAGTTATATCGTAAATATCGTGTCAAGATTATTATAATACGTGCATAACTGAACTGAAAAATCATAAGTGGAAATGTATAATCCTTGGAGCCATGTAATGAAATAACATGTAATAATTTCTGGTGAGATTATGGTCTACGCAATTGGCCCCTGCACTGAACTAAACTGAATTGACTGGTAAGTGACCACCAGGGTGAAGTAATAATCGTCTCATCAGACTAATGCCACAATATACTGGGTGGGACCGGTAAGTGACCACCGGGATGAACTGAACTGAACTGGTAAGTGACCACCGGATGAAACCATGATAGTGAAGTAGCCACAAGCAATATCGCATAAATCTCAAAAAAGAATATTTTATATTTTTGCACGTAATATAATTAAATAACGTAATTAAATGTCTTGTAAAAATTTTAGCAATTGGGTTCGATCGTTCCCAGGCTCGCTGCGACTTAAATCTAACATGAAAAATATACAAATGATTTATTTGACCAACTATGTAATTAAATCCGAAAAAAGCGACAACTACGCCCAACGACTTCGTATTTAATCATGACTCCGTACCAACCCGAACCAACACCGAACCATCATATAGTCATGATTAAAATACGCCTAAAATGATGAAATAATGCTCATAAATTTAAAGTACTCGAAATTTAGTGAATGGAGGCCAAAAACGTGAAACGCTCTTTCGAGAGTCATTTTGGCACATTGCACCGTAAATTCTCGTACGACCTCTAAAATGATCCGAATCACAAAACGGCCAAAAACATGACCTTCCTAACTTGATGAGGCACTGTTTAGTTCTAGGCCATAGGCTAAAAGCCAACCAAGAACCCGAACACGCCTCTGAACCGTGACGTCATTTGCTGTCAAAATACAGCAGCAGCGCCTTTGATTACTTGCGTCGTTTTCGAGACTACATGCCATTGGGGCTGAACCACCAACCAGAGCCTCTTACCAAAGTCCTAAGGAATGATTTGAACCATGGATAAGGGCCCTAGGCCAGCCACAATTCGAACCACGCCATGAAACCAGCCTAGAAGTCCCACCCGAGAGCACCCTTGCGTGCGTGAGGTGTATTGCTTTGCTTGCTGTCTCGTGTCCTTCCAGTGGCCATTTGATTGACCACGGCATGATATAGACATCAAGAGGTATGGTATGGACCATAGCTAAGGGCTAGAGGCCAAACAAGATTCACACCACACCACCAAACTCGAAACCACGCTTGTTGTAAAATGAGAAGGGCCGAAAAGGTGGGGGGCTGTTCTTGTGTTTTGATTTAAAAACCGATTCCGCCATGGACAAATCTTCGAAAAGGTGACTTGGTCACGTCTTAGACATGATAGGGAGGCGTTCGAACCATGGATAAAGGCCCCTATGGCAGCCAAGATCAGGAACATTATCCCTTGACAGCAACATTAGAAATCGAGACTCAAAAATGGTTCTGCGGAAGAGTTGCTGTGTTTCTATATTTCCAGCATGTATGGGGCTGGAACCAACGTTCTTACATGACCATAACATGTCCTAGTACATGTCTAGATGCAGCACCGAGCCCCTGGAATCGAGCCAACACCTGAAACAACCAAACTCAGCAAAACCGTAAGCAAGGAAAGAAACCAGAAAATCTGCACATGCATTTTTCGAAAATATAACTCATGTGTCTCGTTTTGATGCAATAAAATTCCTGAGTATGATGTTTTAAAATATACTACTATGGCTTGATTGAGGAGTGAAATAAATATAGACATGCCTTGGTTTTGTTTTGACGAAAACAAAAGAAACGCAACGACGCGGCGCGGAGGAGACGGAGTGCTTCACTATTCTTTTCTTCTACTCGATTTTTCTCCCTAATTCCTCACTGAATTCTCACGGTTTTTCTCTCTATTTTTCTTCTGAAATTTTCGAAAATGAGGTAGGGAGAATGGCTAGGAAAAATAGGGAAGATGGCAAGATATAGGAATTAAAATATTCTTTCTATCTACTAGTTTTTGAGATAAGGAATGGTTGTGATCTTATTTGATATCAAGGGATCTTTTGAGGGATAGTTTTGAAGGTGATAGCCGATTATTTCATCTACCAAATCATGGGAGAATATTTCTTAATTGCTAATTAGTGGAGATAAAAAAAAGAAGGGAATTATCTACCAAGCAAAGAATGAGGAAATGAATCAAGGTATGAGTTGTCAAATATCTTGAATCTAGATGAGGAGGGGGCCGAAATTTAACTCAAAGAAGATGGGGTGGAATATTGCTTAATTGTTCAATTATTGAAGATTAAATGGTAATTTAAAAGTGGGGAAAAATATCTACCTAGAAAAATATTAAGGAAAGATAACAAGGATATGAATTGTCAACCCAATTTAAATATAGAAAAGAGGGAGGGGACTGATTTTTATCTTTCAAAATGAGGCAAGGATTTGTTTAATTAAAGATTATTGAGGATTTAAAATTGAAGGAATTAACTAGGCCAAGAAAGGATTAAGAAAAGATATTAAAATGGAGAGTTGACAATATTTAAATCCCTTAAAGAGATATGGCCGAAATTTACAATAAAAAATGGAGGAGAAATATTTCTTAAATCTTGTTTTTTGTTAAATCTCTAGTGTTTTATCTACCCATTAAATATTTAGGGAATTAAGGAATTAATTATTGAACTTTACTTACTACTTATCTCAACTTATTTAGATAATTCCTTAAACCTTCTTTTACATTAAATTCATTTATTATTTAACTTAAATAAATTTTAGGAATATTTTCTAAGTATTAAAATTTATCTCTTTACTCCAACTCCAATCCGGCCTCACTTATTTAACTGAAAAGATAAAACTAAACTTATGCGATTTAAAATAAATAATCATGACTAACAACTTTAAAAAAATGCTTTAAATAATAAAGAAATCATTTTTAATTTAAATACTAGAAATTATGCATGGCTTATACGTAGTCTGATTTATCGGGTTCTACAACTCTCCCCCCCTTAAAAGAAATTTCGTCCCCGAAATTCGCTTATCCTCGATAAACAAAAGTTTAGACTCTTAATTCTAGAATCCGAATAACCCACGCTTCCGATGTGCTACTCTGATAAGATAAATATTAAGCTGTCCTTACGTCTCCTTAATCCTAAATAAATTTGTCTACCAAAATCCTCGTTTGTGAATCGCAAATTAAAACAACTTATGATGACTTAGTTCTATTAAACTATAGCCCTGAATTCTGACTTATCCCGCAATTTCTCATACTAGAGATGGTTGTCCAAATTTAACGCACATTACTTACCTTATAATATACCCAAGATGTTCATTGACCTATTATATTCCAATATTGAAACCTTAACAGTATCTCTTCATAACTTTATTGAACTCAAGATATGTTAAAGCTTCAAGTCCAAGTATTGGCATTCATGCAGTTCGACTTAGGAGATCTTAGTAAAACACTTAAAAGTTAAACCTTATCTCAACCCCATAATAATATTAGACTAAGATCCTTGAATCGAATCTTTATCTTACCGCACCCAACTTACATAACCTAACTATTTAGAAGTACATCCCAATATAACGTTGTTGCAAATCTTAAGTTCGAGTAGTCTTAATCCATAAAACCCAAAATATACGGTACCGATCTTCCACCTAAATATTAAAATTATTCTAGCACCATTACATGCTTAAACTATTTCCCTTTCAATTAGAATAAAGTTGAGACTTAAGACCCTTGGACTTTCTTTATTGAAGCGAATGTCGCATTCTTACGTATCCTTAATGCTCAATTAATACTAGCGTATAAAACTTAATAAGTTCTCCTATGATATGATGGGCTAACTCTAATAAATCGACTTCACTTATAACCCATAAATTTTGGAATCCCCATATCAAGATTTCAGATTTCTTACTCGATAAAAATCTTAATATTCATTCATTGATAACCTATGATGAACACAACTCGTTTCTTTTGGTTTTTATCTCACCCAAAATTTTCGTTCGAACACCTATTTCATAAACTTAAAATTCAAGCTTACGCGACCCAAATAGTATTAGATAACATAATCCTAACACACATATTCATTTATTCTCAAGTTTCTCAATGACTTGGAAAAAGTTCTCAAGACAAGATGTCTACCTCAATTTTTACTTGTATCTATCGAGTAACCTAACTATCAATCATACCCAACTTCCTAGAAAGATCAAATTCCAACAAAAGTATAGTTCTAACTGTTAAGATCATGACTAAAACTTATGACATCTCAAACTTAAGTTCCCAACAATTCGTCTCAATGTCTACTCTTATAACTTAACTAACTGATCAATTTTACCTTAAATCATCATCACGTTAAATTCTTAATTTGTCACAATGTTATTTCACTAACGCTTAAATTTTAAATCCCGGGATTGATTCATCCTACAATGTCCTTGATTACCATTCGTTATAACATTATAACCCAGATATCTAAATGCTCTAAATATCCTTCAAGCCCAAATCACCTAAAATTCCTATCATTCAAACCATTCAATTCTCACTTACTGATAAACTAGTCTTCAAATTTCCTAAAATTACAAAATTAATTCTTAGTTTCCTCGAAAATTATCCAATTCTTTTCTCAATCTCGAAAATTCCACAATTACTCATAATTCTTCGGCGTTCCCAATTTCATTTATATGTTTCACGTATCATAAGATTCAATAGCCTTAAGTTTATTAAACCCAAAATTATTTTCCCTAACCTGCCTTACATTTCTATAAATATTTAGAATCCCAAGTGCTCCTCAGAAGTTCGTATTTAATCCTCAAAATTTCGGACTTTGCAATTTGGCTCTTAAAGTTCTCAAAATTACATTTTTGGCTCTACAACCATTCGAATTTGCATTTTTGTCCCCATAAAATTTTTGACTTAGCCTTATTAAATCTTAAAATTCTCGAAACTCAGAATTAAATCCCAAAATTCGGTAATTCGAAAATAGTCCCTTAGAATTTTATTTTTGAACTTAGGTCCTCAAATCATTGATTATTACAATTAGGTCCTCAAAATTCTCAATTCCTGCAATTCAATCCTTAAATTCGACTATGTAGAGCATGCATCATAAATAAATTCTCATAATTAATCTTACATTTTCATAGATACTTAAAATCCTCAAATTGTACATTTATAATCCTAAAGATTGTCGTAGTCTTCAAATCGCTATTGCTTATATGAAATCCTCAAAAATTTCCTTGACTAGCAACCAAGAACCATCAATAATTTTTTTAGAAATTCTACAAGTCCCAAAAACATTCATAATTTTCAAGATTAACTTATGACCCATAAGGAGAACATCAGTACTGTTGACCCAAAAATTAATATTGTCAAATGATTTCCAAAATTTCCTAATGACCAATAGCAAAATTCTTATCATTTAACCCATCAAATTATCGTTTATTACTAAACTAGTCCCCAATTTCCGTAATAATTGCAAAATAAATTCTTAATTTTCCCAAAAATTTTCCAGTTGGTCCTAAATTTCGAAAATTCCTTAAATAACCCATAAATTTTTATCATTCTTAATTTCTTTCTACATGTTTCCCATAGCATAATTTCAAAATTTTTAACTTATTTACCCAAAAGTCAATTCCTACAACCAATCTTACCTTTCATCAAAACTTTAAATCCAAATTTATACATTATTATATTCCCAAAGTCGTTGCAATCCTCGAATAATTATTACTTATGAGTAATTACCAAAAATTAATTCAACTAGTAACCACGAATCATAAATATTTTCTTAGAAAATATACGTGTCCCAAAAGCATTCATAATATTCATGATTAACTTACTGCCTACAAAGTAGAATATCAATACTAAAACCCAAAAATCAACATAGTCAAATTCCACCACAAAGCCAACATGCATAATTTCATTATTTCTTTTAAATTCAAATAAATACTGCATAATCAAAATCTGAACGTAAAATATTTCATGAAACATGATGTTAAAATATTTCATGCTTTAAACAAAGTGCGTAAATGGAAAACTTACAGACCGAAGACGTGACTTCATGAGCTTCTCGTGGTCAGTAGTAGTACAACCCTTTTCAAGAACATAGGCTCTGATACCAGCAGTAGATGCCCGAAAATTCGCGTTTGAAAATTTGCGGAAAAATTAAAAATTTTCTTTTTAAATAATTAAAATGTCTCATTCATAAGTTAAACGGATAAATAAAGTTTAATATTCAAAATGGCAGCGGAAGAAATTAATGTTTGCGACACAACCGTTTAAAAATAATCCAACGACAGATAAAAATGTTTAATCATAAAATAATAAATGCTGAAAAAAAAAGAGGTCCTCGGGTGCCACTACTGCCGACCCAAGCTAGCTCACTGGTCCCCAACCTCGGTCCCGTCATCATCAGTACCTACAACAATCAAGTCTAGTGAGTCTAAAGACTCAGCATGTATATATCATAAATAACAAGTAAATAAATAATAAAATCGCATGCAAGTGAAAATATCATGTCCTGAGTTATATCGTAAATATCATGTCATGATTAATTATAATATGTGCATAACTGAACTGAAAAATCATAAGTGGAAATGTTTTCTCCTTGGAGCCCTGTAATGAAATAAAATGTAATAATTTTCTGGGGAGATTATGGTCTACACAAGTGGCCCCTGCACTAAGTGACCACCGGGTGAAGTAATAATCGTCTGATCAGACTAATGCCACAGTATACTGGGTGGGACCGGTAAGTGACCACCGGGATGAACTGAACTGAACCGGTAAGTGACCACCGGGTGAAACCATAAACAATATCGCATAAATCTCAAAAAAAGAATATTTAATATTTTTGAACGTAATATAATTAAATAACGTAATTAAATTTGTTGTATAAATTTTACCAATTGGGTTGGATCGTTCCCAAGTCTCGCTAACTTAAATCTAACATGAAAAAATGCAAATGATTTATTTGACCAAACTATGTAATTAAATCCGAAAACGTGACAACTACGCCAAACGACTTCGTATTTAATCATGACTCCGTACCAACCCGAACCAACACCGAACCATCATATAGTCATGATTAAAATAAGCCTAAAATGATGAAATAATGCTCCTAAATTTACAGTACTCGAAATTTAGTGAATAGAGGCCAAAAACGTGAAACGCTCTTTCGAGAGTCATTTTGGCACATTGCACCGTAAATTCTCGTACGACCTCTAAAGTGATCCGAATCACAAACGGCCAAAAACATGACCTTTCTAACTTTATGAGGCACCGTCCAGTCCAAGGCCATAGGCTAAAAGCCAACCAAGAACCCGAAACACGCCTCTGAACCGCGACGTCACTTGCTGTCAAAATACAGCAGCAGCGCCTTTTATTACTTGCGTCGTTTTCGAGACTACAGGCCATTGGGG
The DNA here is from genome assembly GCF_025594145.1 of Primulina tabacum. Taxonomy (NCBI): domain Eukaryota; kingdom Viridiplantae; phylum Streptophyta; class Magnoliopsida; order Lamiales; family Gesneriaceae; genus Primulina; species Primulina tabacum. Next base: position 28,306,024 of record NC_134551.1, read on the forward strand.
CTTGAACCACCAACCAGAGACTCTTACCAACGTCCTAAGGAATGAGTTGAACCATGGTTAAGTGCCCTAGGCCAGCCACAATTCGAACCACGCCATGAAACCAGCCGAGAAGTCCCACCCGAGAGCACCCTTGCGTGCGTGAGGTGTATTGCTTCGCTTGCTGTCTCGTGTCGTTCCAGTGGCCATTTTATTGACCATGGCACGATCTAGATATCAAGAGGTATGGTATGGACCGTGGCTATGGGCCAGAGGCCAACCAAGATTCACACCACACCACCAAACTCGAAACCACGCTTGCTGTAAAATGAGAAGGGCCGAAAAGGGGGGTGGGGCTGTTCTTGTGTTTTGATTTAAAAACCGATTCTGCCATGGACCAAGCTTCAAAATGTTAGAGTAGGTGCCCGTCGAGCCAAGTGTTGGCCGAGAGTTTATGATTAAACTCTATGTATAAGCAGTCTTTATTTTAATAATATTTGAATTTATCGTTTTCGCACTTCTTTATCTGTATACCCATGCTAGTTGCATAGATAAAGCCATTGAATATACAAATAGTAGAAAGAATATGAGATGCTCATATGATGAGTATCATGAAACTCATACTTGGAATACTGTATATTCTAAACGGTTCTTAGTCGATTCAGCCGCCACTAAGAAGGATATAGGCCGCTCGAGTTCGAGACTAGTATCTACGATGTGAGTACCATGTTTCATTGGTAGGGGACATTGTGATGTCCGAACATGCAGATAGGTGCTCCTTGTAGAGTGCACTGAACAACCCTCCATAAAAGGACTTTCCAAGTGGTTCTCACTTATCGAGTGGAAAAGTCCTAGTTTATGGTTGTACACCATTAGTCCTTATGACCCGGGACAACATTGAGACTCTATGTGCTAGAATTACACTTTGACTTGTTTACCGACTCTCATGGGGTCATCAGGTGGCAAGGTTGGGTGTTCTGTCGAAACATATAGGAGTCGATGCATTGTAGTCTGGGATTCAACGCTTACCTTCGGGTATGGATATCCTATGTGTTATCATGTGTATGTAGGTTGAAATCTCTGATCAGAGTATGGTGGTAATTATGAAAGGGGTTTCATAGATTACACCATCGATGCAACTAGACATGACACATAGTATCGATTCATTGACAACTCTCGATAAACCAATGGTTGTCGAATCGGTCGGGATATATGAGTTGAAGAGACCGTACTGTACGCTAACCATAATTGAATGGTTCTTGCAGGCACTATCATTTGATACCTAGGCAATCATGTAAGCGATGCTGCTAGGCGTTTAACATGATTGGTTGGGTAGTATCAGACTTGAGTTCTGACATTCTTGTTATCAAGGAGTTGATAAGTAAGAATAGAGCAATTGGGGTATGCTCATATAAGGACATGTTTAATCCGAATCACATGGAGATGTGAACCCACGGCTAGTTGTATCAATGAACTATTGAGAGCCACACAAGTGCTAGCTTTCTAGATCCCGTTGAGAAGTAAATTAGTTCAATGTGTTGAACGGCTTATAAATGAGTTTATAAACGTAAAGAAAAATAGAAGTATGACTTCTATGAGAGAAATGTAACTTTTAATTTATGAATGTGTTCCTAAATTAAAAGTAGGCCAAGTGAATAATGTATTTGAAAATTGTGATTTTCATAAACATTATTATGGACTAAATTAAATTAATTCAAGTGTTGAATTAATTAAACACTAGTGGGCCTAGTAGAGTCCAAATAATTAAATTAATTCAAGTGTTGAATTAATTAAATAACATTGGGCCTTGTAGAGCTCAATTGGAAATAATTATTTAACTAGTGGGCTTGAGTAAAATCAAGTAAAGTCTAATTGGGCTCAAATATGTTTGAGACAATTAAAAAGTCCATGGGCCCTTTGTAAATGTTACAAGCCCACTAGGGTTTGCATGCTTGGGAGGTGAAGAGTTGTGAATACTTTTGAATAAAATATTGCATGGCATGCAACTTTTGCTTTTTGCTTTTTGCAACACCAAGACACAACATTCACTTCCATTCTAGCATCTCTCTTGGCCGAAATTTGTGGGAAATTCTCTCAAAATTTTTCTCTCCATTTTGCTCTTCAATTGTTGAAGAAAAATACACACTTCTCTTTGAAAATCCTTTTGTTTTCTAGTGCAAAACAAGAGGGGATCTTTTTAGCAAGTGGTGGGCCTAATTTTGAGCAAGGTGTGCTCAAGGAGGAAGCTTGTAGATCTTCTTGCCATTCAAGAGCTTTGTTGTTTAACAACAAAGTTGGAGCCACAATCAATCTTTTAAAAATTGATAGATATATCTCTCAAACACCCTATGTGTGACATGTGTTTGCTTTTGTATTTGCTACACAAAATGTGGGGTGGCCGAAAATTCCAAGCAAAATTTTGATTTTTAAACTTCCGTTGCGCTTCTGGTCACCGTAACTGATCCCCTTTCAAGTGGTATCCGAGCTATGGTTAAGATTTTGTGTAGCAATTACAAGATATTACGTTGAGATCGATTTCTAACCGCATGAGTGTATTTTTGCAACCTAAAACCGAGGCTCATTGTGGGGAACCTCGGGCAGCTCGGGCTGCCCGAGGGGCTGCCCATTTCGAGCAGCTAGGGCAGCCCCTCGGGCTGCCCGAACAGCCCCATTAAAAATTAAAAAAAAAAATTTGTAGCCAGAATCCGGCGACGGAGCTCCGGCGACGGCGATGACGACTAGGGTTTCCAAAAGTGTTTTGGATTATCAAAGTGTCATGGGCCTTGAGTTGTTGGGCCATTGGATAGCTAACATATTTGTGAATTTTGAATAAGCCAAAATGTTTTTGGTGAAATATAAGTTTTTGGGCCCTTAAGTTTAAAATTACAAAAGTTGCAAATATTTTCTCATGAAATAAATATTTTAAGTTGGACTTTAAATATTTATAGTAAATGGTGATTTACAAGAAATTCGGTTATAAATAAATTAATTTGAAAGTAGACAAAGGTGTTTGTATACTTTGTTAATTTAGTTTATAATCGTGGCTGTTAGTGATTGGATCAAGATATATAATATTGGATTAATTAATTATTGTGATAATTAATTGATGGTGTATGATATGTGATATTATGCATGAAGGATGATCAAAAGCTTAAGCCCATTTTGCTAGGTGTATGCTAGGATATTTTGTGTTGAATGATTGTAATAATTATCAATTTATAAAGTGGGCTTGGTTTATGGCCCGTTCCCACCCCCCATGAGATGTATCCCTATTTGCCATGGATATTTATTTTTAAATATTAGTATAGTGGATGATCAAGATTGGAAGATGGTGGCCATGATGATTATGAAGATCGAAGAGTTGTAAATATTGGAAGGTAATGTAATAGTTGCATTTGCATCCCTTGCATTACCCTAGGATTGGACCTAGGCCCGTGTTTAGCTCACACGGGCCATTAGTATTGGGGTGATTGATCATCTTTGTTTTGTTTACTGTTTATAATATATGCATGATATGTTATAAATAATGAGTATGTGTGTTATTATTATGATAATAACAAAGTTGCATGAATCCGGCAAACATACGATCAAACATGGCGAGTTTTTAAATAAAATTAATGATGAGACATTTCAAAATTAAAAACCCTCATTTTGAATAAGATTCAAAATTAATATCAAGCCCGAAAAGAGGAATTATAAATTTGTTTATAATTTCCATGTCTTCCATCGACAATGGGTGCATGATGAACGCTACCCATACTCGGGGCTCGGCTCATATTATTGGGGGGGCCCTGGGTGCCGGAAAGATGTGACATCCATTGACACGGTGATGTGAACTACGTGGAACTCCCATGATTTCGGCTCATATTATTGAGGGAACTCATGGCGACCGTCCATTAAGGTTCAACATCGATGGGTAAGGCTTGACACGTAAAGATGAACGACGTCATATTATTGGGTCCTAATCAAACGTGAGACAAAAGTTTACGTAAGGGTTGCATTGTGAGGCAATTGGAAACTACCTTTTAGGAATTGTGATTGGCTGATATTATTCGTGATCATAATTCGCTAATTGGATCTTACGTACCTACTAAGGAAAAGAGTTTCCCGTTTTCACTAGAGGGTAGTGGAAATGAAGAGGCCCTAGAACTTCTTGCTTGAAAATTTGCGGAAAATTAAAAATTTTCTTTTTAAAAGAACTTAAGTGGCCTCATTCATAAAATCACTGGTGAAACAAGTTAAATATTTCAAAATATTGCAGCGGAAGAAAATAAAGTTTGCCAAAAATCACAATTTAAAAAAAATATCCAACGACTGATAAAATGTTTGCGGAATAAAATAACAACTGCTGCTCTGAGGTCCTCGGGTGCCACTACTGCCGACCCAAGCTGGCTCACTGGTCCCCGCCCTCGGCCCTGGCCTCATCAGTACCTACAACAATCAAGTCTAGTGAGCCTAAAGACTCAGCATGCATATATTGCAGGTAACGAGTAAAAATCTGAATTAAAATATGCATGAGTTAACATATCTTGTCATGAGGCATGCTGAAAATAATCTTTACTGAGCAATTATAATACGTGCATAACTGAACTGATAATCACAGAAAAAAAATGTTTGCTCCTTGGAGCCTGTACTGAAATAACTGATAAAATTTTCTGTTGAGATTATGTTTTACGCCTGTGGCCACTGCACTAAGCTGAACTGATCGGTAACTGGCTACCGGGGAGACTGAAACTGAACTGAGCTGGCCGGTCACTGGAGACCGGGTGGTACCATACTGAACTGATTGGTCACTGGCGACCATATAAAATAACACTCCCACATAGTGAATGAACCACAAGCCATATCGCATAAATCTAAAAAATAATCATTTTCTATTTAATGCACGTAAAATAATTAACTGGCATAATGAAAATGTCCCGTAATTTTACCAACTGGATTGGATTGGATCGTCCCCAGGCTCGCTGCAACCTAACTGTGCTATGAAAAATATGCAATAGCTTAAACATGACCAACTACGCAATTTACGTTCAAAAGATGCGACTATGATGCCTAATGACTTCGCATTTAATCATGACTCCGAGCCAACCTGAAACGACACTAAACCGACGTATAGTCATGATTAAAATACGCTGAAAAATCATAAAATAATGCTCCTAAAATGATAGGGTTGAAATCTAGGTGGAATGGAGGCCAAAACACGAAACGCTCTTTCGAGAGTCAATTTGGCACATCGCACCGTAAATTCTCGTACGACCTCAAAAATGATCCAAATGACGAACGGTCAAAAACATGACCCTCCTAACTAAATGGGGCACTGTCCAGTCCAAGGCCATAGGCTAAAAGCCGACCGAGAACTCGAATGAGTCTCCGAACCGACACAGCAACTTGCTGTAAAATTCCAGCAACTGTACAATCGTGTATCTTGTGTTGTTTTCGAGACTACCGGCCATTGGGGCGTGAACCACCAACCAGCGACTCTTAACAACATCCCAAGGAGTGATTTGAACCATGGCTAAGGGCCCTAGGCCAGCCACAATCCGCGTCAAACCAAAACTCAACCGAAACTCCAACCGAGAACCAACGTGCATGCGTGTGTAGTGTTTTGCCTAGATCGATGTCTTGCGTTGTTCCAGAGGCCATTTAATTGACCTTGACACGATCTAGACATATAGGGGCATGGTATGAACCATGGATATGGGCCATAGGCCAACCAAGATCCATACCAGGCAACCAAAAACCGAAACCATATGCTGAACCAATGAAGAAGCCGAATGGGGAAAGGGGTTGTTCTTGTTGATTTGATTATAACCGATGCACCATGGACCAAGCCACCAAAATGGCGACTTAGTCACGTCTTAGACATGCTAGGGGAGTGATCTAACCATGGCTAAGAGCCCTTAGGGCAGCCAAGATCAGATCAAACCCTCATGACAGGAAACTGAAATTTTCGAACACCATTTTCTGCACCTATGGGGCTTGCTGTCATTTTGGTTTTTCCAGCAAGCATGGGACTGAAATAAACGTTCTAACATGGCCCTACCATGTCCTAGTACATGTCCATATGCAGCCTCGAGCCCCTGGAACGATCCATCGGTGAAATCGAAACAAAACATACCAATCGTGAAGCATGGAAGTCGATAAAAAAAAATCTGTGCAGAATTTTCGTTTCTTGTCTACTAAAAATTTCGGTTTTTGAAATGATAAATCTTGATCATGTACTGAAAAATAAATGATAATATGACTTGATTGAGGTTTTGAAAGAATCTAGACATGCCTGGTTATCGTTTGAAATGAAAACGAAAAGAAGAGACGAGACGGCGCGGAAGAGACGGAGTTGCTTGCTTTTATTCCTTCCTAAGCTCTCGATTTTTCTCTCTATTATTTCTAGCTATGCCTCACGTATTTTACACTGAAAAGAGGTCTGATTTTTGGTGGTGATGGAGGGGGAGTGATGGTTATGAAGGTGAGGAGAAGGGTGCACAATAATAGGATCATATCAAGACCAAGTCTTCTCATTTTGAATTTTGAATTATGGTTTGATATCAAATGAGTTGGTGGATGCTTCTAGGAGATAGGGGCCAATTTCCTATCTTGATATCTAGACTAGGATGTGCCCATTAATTAATTAAATTGTGCTCCCAAAAATCCTAGAATTATCCTACTAATTACATGCAAAGAATTGGTCAAAAAGGATTGATGAGTTGGCAATTGAGTTGCCTAGCAACTATGGGGCCGAAATTATGCTAATAAAATGAGTGGGAAAGTGTTGGTTATCTAGTCAACTAATAATCCTTGAAAGCCTTACTAATCCTTTAAATAATTTAGTGAGCTAACCCCTTAATTAAATAACTTAAATGAGTTCATTTCTTAATCACCTCAAATAATTAAATTAAATCCTCAAACCTCCCTCTCTAACTTAAATGAACTTAGTTGCTAGCTAAATTAACTTCTGGAAATATTTCTCGAATCTTAAATTCTATCTCAAAACTCCAACTCCGGTCCGGCCTCACTGAAATAACTGAAATGCTAAAAATCAAACTACTGAACTGAAATAATAAAATAATTAACTTCAAAGAAATGCATTTAAAATAATCATGCAATGAAGTCAATTAAATTTAAAAATCTAGAATTATGCATGGCTTATACGTAGACTGATTTACGGGTTCTACAGGAAATGTCAAAACAGTGGGAGCGAAAATTTATAAAGTTAAAGTCCAAACTTTATATCTTATTAAATATTTTAAAATAGTCATTAACATTTATCTGTTTTTCTTTTCAGTACAAAAATTTTACAATGTCTTCAATTCGCAATCCCCTTTCTGCCATGAATGATGAGCTGCAGAGGCGTTTTGAGGATGCAAAGAATGCTGCTGACATTCATATGCACCTCAAGGAGCTCTTTGGTGAGCAGACTCGGCCTCTTAGGCATGCTACCGTCAAGGAGCTGATCACTATGCGCATGCGAGATGGGGCCTCGGTCCATGAGCATGGCTTGAAGATGATTGGGCTCGTGGACAAGCTCATTGGCATGGATCTGATCTTGCCTTCGGAGTTGACCACCGACGTGTTGCTCTTATCGCTGCCTAGCTCATTTGATCCTTTCGTGGTGAACTTCAATATGAACAAGATGGAGCCGACCCTTGAGGAGTTGGTGAACATGCTTGTGACCTTTGAGTCCACCATCAAGAAAGGGAAGCCGGTTATTTTTGTGGGCTCTTCATCTGGTACGAAGACCGGTCCACCTGGGAAGGGAAAGAAGCGTTCTTTCCAACGTCCCAAGAAGAGCGTGCCCTTGAAGAGGCAGACTCCGGGTCCCGTAGTGGCAGCCACACCAGTGAAGGCTGACAAGACTGTTGACATCTGTCATCACTGCAAGAAGCCTGAACATTGGAGGCATAACTGCAGGGAATATCTTACCCAGAAGAGTTCTGGAAACGGTATGTTCTATATCGAAGTAAACATTTCAATTAACTCTACTTCTTGGGTATTGGATATCGGCTGTGGCTCACATCTCTGTAATGATTTGCAGGTGATGGGAAGAAGTAGGAGGCTCAGGGAAGGTGAGACCTTCTTGAGGATGGGCAATGGGGCAAGGGTTGCTTCCAAAGCTGTTGGAGATGTTACTTTACTTTTGAACAATGATTTTAAGTTAATGTTAAGAGACGTTTTATTTGTACCTGAGTTGGTGAAAAACATTATTTCCATTTCTATGTTAGATGAAGATGGATTTTCTTGTTTATTTAGCAAAGATGTTTGCAATATTTACAAGAATGAATGTTTAATTGGTACTGGAGAACTTGAAAACGATCTCTACACCTTAAAATTAAAAGATATTCCACTTAACAATGTCCAAGCTATAACAACAACAAACAAGCGCAAACAAGATACTCTAAATTTGGCACAATTATGACATGCTCGATTAGGACATATTTCCCTAAGAAGGATGAACAAGTTAGTGGGAGTAGGCATGTTTGATATGTCTGATATTAATGCTCTCACGACTTGTGAATCCTGCCTAAAAGGAAAGATGACCAAGATTCCCTTTAAGGGCCATGTGGAGCGAGCCAAAGGGTTATTGGATTTGATCCATACCGATGTGTGCAGTCCGCTTAGCATCACCACTAAGCATGGACATGTCTACTTCATCACCTTTACCGATGACTTTTCGAGGTACGGGTATGTGTATTTGATGAAATACAAGTCTGAAACCTTTGAAAGGTTCAAAGAATTCAGAAGTGAAGTAGAGAAGCAATTGGGACGAAGCATCAAGACACTTCGATCGGATCGAGGTGGTGAGTACTTGAGTGCCGAGTTCCAAGAGTATCTTAGGGAGAATGAGATTCTCTCGCAGTGGACTCCGCCCGCTACACCACAGTTGAATGGTGTTTCGGAGCGTCGTAACCGGACTTTGATGGACATGGTTCGGTCTATGATGGGGTTCACGGAGTTGCCGCCATCCTTTTGGGGATATGCTCTTGAGACAGCGGCAATGTTGTTGAACAATGTCCATTCAAAGACAGTTGACTAGACACCATATGAGATATGGATGGGTAAGCCACCCAAATATTCTTATCTTAGAATATGGGGGTGCCCTGCTTATGTGAAGCAGGTAGTGGGAGATAAATTTGATAGTCGATCCATTTTATGTTACTTTGTGGGATATCCAAAGAATTCGGTTGGATACTACTTCTATCATCCCCAAGAAACAAAGGTGTTTGTTTCTAGGAATGCAACTTTTTTGGAAAAGGAATTTCTATTAGATAGAAAAGGCGAGATGATAGAACTCGAAGAGGTTCGAGAGACACCCACAATTGTAGAACCCACACCCGAAGAGCCAAGAGAGGAGATACAAGCTCCTAGAAGATCCGAGAGAGTCTCGAAACCACCTATGAGGTATGGTCTGCTTCTTGAAGAGGGCCATGATGAGCCTAACCATGGATGTGATCCAAGGACCTTCAAGGAAGCATTATCTGATGCCGATTCATCCAAGTGGCTTGAAGCGATGGAATCTGAGATGAATTCCATGTATTCGAACCAAGTGTGGAATCTTGTGGATCCACCTGAGGGAATTGTTCCCATAGGGTGTAAATGGATTTAGAAGAGGAAACTTGGGGCGGATGGGAAGGTATTGACCTTCAAGGCGCGATTGGTGGCAAAAGGATATACTCAAAGACAAGGAGTTGACTTTGAGGAAACCTTTTCTCCAGTTGCAATGTTCAAGTCCATAAAGATTTTGCTAGCCATACCTGCATGATATGACTATGAGATATGGCAGATGGATGTTAAGACAGTCTTTCTTAATGGGGATATTAAGGAAGAGATTTACATGTCTCAACCCGAAGGGTTTACATCTATCGGAAGTGAGCATATAGTATGCAAACTTCAAAGATCTATTTATGGTCTAAAGCAGGCATCTAGGAGTTGGAACCTCAGATTCGATAGTATAATCAAAGAGTTTGGTTTCGCTAAGAATCCTGAGGAACCCTGTGTGTATAAGAAGGTCAGTGGGAGTGCTGTGACATTCCTGGTGTTGTATGTTGATGACATTCTACTCATTGGGAATGATGTAGGAATGTTGCAATCAACGAAGATATAGTTAGCGAGTAAGTTCTCGATGCAGGACTTGGATGAAGCATCTTTTGTATTGGGAATACAGATCTATAGAGATAGATAAAAAAGATTGCTTGGTCTCACCCAGTCCACATACATTGATACCATCGTGAAGCGGTTCTCGATGGATGAGTCCAAGAGAGGACATCTACCAATGTGTCATGGCGTGTCCCTAACCAAGTCTATGTCTCCCAAGACTCATGCAGAGATAGCGGCGATGACCAGCATTCCTTATGCATCTGCGATTGGTAGCATCATGTATGGGATGATATCTACACGTCCTGACGTGGCTTTTGCACTAAGTGTAGTGAGTAGATATCAATCCAACCCTGGTCTTCCACACTGCAAAGCTGTGAAAGACATCCTCAAGTATTTGAGAAGGACCAATAAATTGTTCTTGGTCTATGGGGGTGGAGAACTGAAATTGGAAGGCTATACCGACTCTAGCTTCTAAAGCGATATCGATGACTCGAAGTCAACCTCTGGATTCATATTCATGCTCAATGGTGCTGATGTCTCTTGGAAGAGTTCCAAGCAAGACAGTACAGCGGATTCCACCACTGAGGCAGAATATATTGCTGCATCAGCTGCAGCAAAAGAGGCTGTTTGGATAAGGAATTTCGTCCAAGAGTTGGGCGTCATTCCTAATGGAGTTGCTCCTCTCCCGGTGTTTTGTGACAACACGGGAGCCATTGCTCAAGCAAAGGAGCCGAGGTCTCATAGGAAGTCCAAACACGTATTGAGAAAGTACCACATCCTCAGAGAGATCGTGGAGAGAGGAGATGTCACGATTGACAAAGTCGGTTCCGCAGATAATGTTGCTGATCCACTAACTAAGCCTTTACCTGGACCATTGTTCGAGAAGCATCGCGAATCGATGGGTTTGAAACATTTGGGTAGTTGGCTCTAGTGCAAGTGGGAGATTGTTAGAGTAGGTGCCCGTCGAGCCAAGTGTTGGCCGAGGGTTCATGATTAAACTCTATGTATAAACAGTCTTTATTTTAATAATATTTGAATTTATCGTTTTTGGCACTTCTTTATCTGTATACCCATGCTAGTTGCGTAGATAAAGCCCTTGAATATACAAATAATAGAAAGAATATGAGATGCTCATATGATCAGTATCATGAAACTCATATTTGGAATACAGTATATTCTAAACGGTTCTTAGTCGATTCAGCCGCCACTAAGAAGGATATAGGCCGCTCGAGTTCGAGACTAGTATCTACGATGTGAGTACCATGTTTCATTGGTAGGGGACATTGTGATGTCCGAACATGCAGATAGCTTCTCCTTGTAGAGTGCACTGAACAACCCTCCATAAAAGGACTTTCCAAGTGGTTCTCACTTATCGAGTGGAAAAGTCCTAGTTTATGGTTGTACACCACTAGTCCTCATGACCCGGGACAACATTGAGACTCTATGTGCTAGAATTACACTTTGACTTGTTTACCGACTCACATTGGGTCATCAGGTGGCAAGGTTGGGTGTTCTGTCGAAACATATAGGAGTCGATGCATTGTCGTCGGGGATTCACCGCTTACCCTCGGGTATGGATATCCTATGTGTTATCATGTGTATGTAGGTTGAAATTTCTGATCAAAGTATGGTGGTAATTATGAAAAGGGTTTCATAGATTACACCATCGATGCAACTACGACATGACACATAGTATCGATTCATTGACAACTCTGGATAAACTAATGGTTGTCGAATCGGTCGGGATATATGAGTTGAAAGGACCGTACTGTATGCTAACCATAATTGAATGGTTCTTGCAGGCACTATCATTTGATACCCAGGGAATCATGCAAGTGATGCTGCTAGGCGTTTAACATGATTGGTTGGGTACTATCAGACTTGAGTTCTGACATTCTTGTTATCAAGGAGTTGATAAGTAAGAATGGAGCAGTTGGGGTATGCTCATATAAGGACATGTTTAGTCCGAATCACATGGAGATGTGAACCCACGGCTAGTTTTATCAATGAAACATTGAGGGCCACACAAATGCTAACTTTCTAGATCCCGTTGAGAAGTAAAATAGTTCAATGTGTTGAACGACTTATAAATGAGTTTATAAGCGTAAAGAAAAATAGAAGTATGACTTCTATGAGAGAAATGTAACTTTTAATTTATGAATGTGTTCCTAAATTAAAAGTAGACCAAGTGAATAATGTATTTGAAAATTGTGATTTTCATAAACATTATTATGGACTAAATTAAATTAATTCAAATGTTGAATTAATTAAACACTATTGGGCCTAGTAGAGTCCAAATAATTAAATTAATTCAAGTGTTGAATTAATTAAATAACATTGGGCCTTTTAGAGCCCAATTGGAAATAATTATTTAACTAGTGGGCTTGAGTAAAATCAAGTAAAGTCTAATTGGGCTCAAATATGTTTGAGACAATTAAAAAGTCCATGGGCCCTTTGTAAATATTACAAGCCCACTAGGGTTTGCATGCTTGAGAGGTGAAGAGTTGTGAATACTTTTGAATAAAATATTGCATGGCATGCAACTTTTGCTTTTTGCTTTTTGCAACACCAAGACACAACATTCACTCCCATTCTAGCATCTCTCTTGGCCGAAATTTGTGGGAAATTCTCTCAAAATTTTTCTCTCCATTTTGCTCTTCAATTGTTGAAGAAAAATACACACTTCTCTTTGAAAATCCTTTTGTTTTTCTAGTGTAAAACAAGAGGGGATCTCCTTAGCAAGTGGTGGGCCTAATTTTGAGCAAGGTGTGCTCAAGGAAGAAGCTTGTAGATCTTGTTGCCATTCAAGAGCTTTGTTGTTTAACAACAAAGTTGGAGCCACAATCAATCTTTTAAAGATTGATAGGTATATCTCTCAAACACCCTATGTATGACATGTGTTTGCTTTTGTATTTGCTACACAAAATGTGGGGGGGCCGAAAATTCCAAGCAAAATTTCGATTTTTAAACTTCCGTTGCGCTTCCGGTCACCGTAACCGATCCTCTTTCACAAAACGGCGACTTGGTCCCATCTTAGACATGATAGGGAGGCGTTCTAACCATGGCTATAGGCCCCTAGGGCAGCCAAGATCAGGAACTTTATCCCTTGACAGCAACATTAGAAATCGAGACTAAAAAATGGTTCTGCGGAAGAGTTGCTGTGTTTCTAGATTTCCAGCATGTATGGGGCTGGAACCAACGTTCTTACATGACCCTAACATGTCCTAGTACATGTCTAGATGCAGCACTGAGCTCCTGGAATCGAGCCAACACCTGAAACAACCAAACTCAGCCAAACCGTGAAGCAAGGAAAGAAACCAGAAAATCTGCACATGCATTTTTCGAAAATATAACCATGTGTTTCGGTTTTTATGCAATAAAATTCATGAGTATGATGTTTTTAAAATATACTACTATGGCTTGATTGAGGAGTGAAAGAAATATAACATGCCTTGGTTTTGTTTTGACGAAAACAAAAGAAACGCAACGACGCGGCGCGGAGGAGACGGAGTGCTTCACTTTTCTTTTCTTCTACTCGATTTTTCTCCCTAATTCCTCACTGAATGCTCACGATTTTTCTCTCTATTTTTCTTCTGAAATTTTCGAAAATGAGGTAGGTAGAATGGCTAGGAAAAATAGGGAAGATGGCAAGATAAAGGAATGAAAATATTCTTTCTATCTACTAGTTTGTGAGATAAGGAATGGTTGTGATCTTATTTGATATCAAGGGATCTTTTGAGGGATAGTTTTGAAGGTGATGGCCGATTATTTCATCTACCAAATCATGGGAGAATATCTTAATTGCTAATTAGTGGAGATAAAAAAAAAAGAAGGGAATTATCTACCAAGCAAAGAATGAGGAAATGAATCAAGGTATGAGTTGTCAAATATCTTGAATCTAGATGAGGAGGGGGCCGAAATTTAACTCAAAGAAGATGGGGTGGAATATTGCTTAATTTTTCAATTATTAAAGATTAAATGGTAATTTAAAAGTGGGGAAATATTTCTACCTAGAAAAAAATTAAGGAAAGATAACAAGGAGAAGAATTGTCAACCCAATTTAAATCTAGAAAAGAGGGAGGGGACCGATTTTTATCTTTCAAAATGAGGTAAGGATTTTTTTAATTAAAGATTATTGATGATTTAAAATTGAAGGATTTAACTAGGCCAAGAAAGGATGAAGGAAAGATATTAAAATGGAGAGTTGATAATATTTAAATCCCTTAAAGACATATGGCCGAAATTTACAATAAAAAATGGAGGAGAAATATTTCTTAAATCTTGTTTTATTTAAATCTCTAGTATTTTATCTACCCATTAAATATTTTAGGGAATTAAGGAATTAATTTTTGAACTTTACTTACTACTTATCTCAACTTATTTAGATAATTCCTTAAACATTCTTTTACATTAAATTCACTTATTATTTAACTTAAATAAATTCTAGGAATATTTTCTAAATATTAAAATTTATCTCTTTACTCCAACTCCAGTCCGGCCTCACTTATTTAACTGAAAAGATAAAACTAAACTTATGCGATTTAAAATAAATAAGCATGACTAACAACTTTAAAAAAATGCTTTAAATAATAAAGAAATCATTTTTAATTTAAATACTAGAAATTATGCATGGCTTATACGTAGTCTGATTTATCGGGTTCTACAAACCCAATATAACAGATCTGTTTCAGTCCTCCTCTGATCATCATACCTCTGATCAAGAATCGGTTCTGATTCATTCTTCCAATAATACATATTTCCAATCAAATCAGATAATCAGGTAAACATGTGTTTTCAAAGCAATAAAACATGCTGTCATGCTAGCATCATCAAAAAGAGGAAAGAAAAATCAATATACCCCGCTCACTCGCTTCTATCTCAGTCTAAGGAACATACAACTACAGCTCTGATACCACCTTTTGTGGGGACTCGGACGCTAACTCATTCTTTTCAATCAGCATTAGGATTAAATGGATCAATTAAATAAATTGGGTCGCAAAATTTTTTTTTAAATTATTGAACACCTTATAAACAAGTGTGCAAAGTCTATAGTAAGTTAGGTCTCATCTCATTCAAATACAAGATCAAGTTTAATGTCTACATCCAGATCCAAAAGTACAAGTCTTGTACAAAATACAATCCTAACATATTAGTGTTCATTCACTACATATCAAGTGTTGAAATCAGTTCTACATCTAGGCCCGGATCTCCACTCTAATCTCGATCTATCATCCTCTTCTCGACCTTGATCATGTCCCACCTGTTGTCATGCACACATACAAACACAACAACAGCCGGATAACTCCGGTGAGAAATATATTCCCAGTATAAACAATGTATACATACATTTCATACAATATATATAAAAGCATATAACATTTGTAAAAAAATATGTATCGTTATCTACGAAACATAAAGAAATACAAAACTATAAATCAAACTCTTAATTTTTGACTCGACTCTTATCTAGGGATCCCGGTTCCAATAAGAACGCAACAGTCTCCCACCTACTCTTCCCAGCTAGATGGTTGTACATTCTTATTCTAAGACTTTGGCCTCCTATATCGAATCTCTACAATAGGAGTCGATCTACACCTAAGCACATCGATATAAACCAAATGTCCAGTGACTTGGCACCTCTGTCAAAGACATGGCACATCTGCCAAAGACTCTATGCATGCTTTGCTATAATTCAATAGACTAAGCATATCAATCTCAAGAAATGCAAATACATCAAAGCAATTACAATAAAGTATGTGGTTTTGGAAAACTCAAGCTATCTCTGACTCGAGTCGTATCTTCCCGGTTTAACATTGATTTATACCATTCTTTTGTCGATCTGACGAAGTCGAAGTCTTGAATTCGAAACAGTCAACACTCAATCTGGCAATGATGTTCGAAATATACAATATCACCTTTCTATTTAAAGAAAGACTTGAGTAATTTGATTAATACTCAACCTGGTTCAATGTCGACGGCATAACGGTGCAATCTCGATATATCCGGCAACTCAATATCAATAGACACCAATCACAACTCATAATCAATCAACAAACACAATTTCAATACCAAATCTGTATATTCTCAATCAAATCTAATATGAAAAATGATAACAATTTCATACGGTATCCGTTTTTCAATCCGATTTCGATTATACGATTACCACAATTTCAGGAACACCCAATATAGATAAAATTATGATTCCCCCAACAATATATTTTCAAACCATAAAAGAAAGTAGTAAAACTTACGTTCTTTCGGAGTCTTTGACGAGAGAAACACAGTACCAAACTCGGATTGAAATTCTAACGGCCGGATCTTGCGCAAATCACAAATCTATGATTCAAAGGAAAAACTTGAAAGACTTCTATGGATTCCCTCGATTTTTAGCTGCTGAAAGTCTGAATTCTGAAGGAATACATATTTAATTGCATGGAAAATACATGTGGCTCAATCTACATCCTTCACGTCTTGCCCATATACGCGACCATCACTGGCGCATATGCGCGAGACTCTCTGTCTCCGCACAAGAGGAATTCACAATCTCGCACATATGCGCTGTCCCATGTCGGCGCATATGCGCGAGACCTACTATCTCTGCGCATGTACAAACATCTTGCTCGCGCATATGCACGAGACCTACTGTCTCGGCACTCCTTCATTTCACATGCTTGCGCATATGTGCGCCTAGTCTCGCGCATATGCCCGAATTCTTCTGCCTCGGCATTTGCTACTCGCGCATATGCGCGACTCTCTGCCGGCGCATGTGCGCGAAGTCTGCTGGAATAATTCTCACCAATTCTCATGCTTTACCAATTCTTGTCTCGGAGTGGTCCTTCTATAATCACATCAATTTATCAATTAATAATCTCGAATTAACATAATAAAATCTCGGGCATTACATTGTGCAAACCTGATTGAATTTATTCAAGCATAAGGTCAGTAGCTATAGGTATTTCAGTAGCTATAGCTATAGGTATTTCAGGAGATAAGGTATGTAGCTGGAGCTTTGCCCTTACCTTCTTCACTGAAAATGACCATGGATAATTTTTGTAATTCAGTCTCAGTCTGATTTTGTTATGTTGCAATTTCTTCAACTGCTTCCGTTTGAGATTCTTGAACTGAGGTATAAGGCTGAGCACCAGTGGAGCTGGATGACACATCAGGCACTTGTAAATAATCTTCTGGTTCGGAGTGAAACTGGGCCGTTTCGTCTTTATTTTGTTGGTTAGTCATGGTAATTGAATGAGCCATTTCATCAATATTTTCCAACATAGCCTCTGAGGCTAGTTTTTCTAATAATCTCTGGTCTTCAACTGTCTCAGTTGGTTGATCAGTTTCAAAATTCAGATGTATGTCAGTGGCAACTGATTGAATAACTTCATCGACATAGGCCAGTGAAAACTCAGCATCAGTGTACAGTTGAGGACTAACTGTAGGAGATTTTGGAGGAGCAGGGGATGACGATGGTTGATCACCTTAAGGGATAGACTCAATCACTAGCTCAGAGATCTGTTCAGCAACTGCTTCCTTGGATGTCTCTGATGGAACTCCAGATGTCTGAGCCTGCTCCACTTATGTTGGGCTTTGGGAATCAACTGGTATATACAATTTTTGATCCATTTCCCATGCTTTGATGGACATTTTCAAGGATAAGAGATCTGAGTCCAGCTACTAGAAAACTGCTCTTTCATTTTAAGCAGTTGGACTAATCGGATTATAATTTGATTTCAGCTGAGCTATTGATTCAGCCAGCTTCTTCACACACATCAGATCAAAGAAATAAGGTCTTTTCTCCCGTGCCTAAGCAATAGTGACAGCTTTTACTGTCTTCGGGACCATTGTTTCCAAAACGATGAATTCATTCAAGACTGATTTATTCTTCAATCGTCTGGCAAACACTTCAGTCCGAAATCTGTTCAAATCATCAAAATGTTCCAACTGCGATTCAGCAAACACATTTATTCCATTCCAAATGAGATCAATATGAGTCTGAATCGAGTTAATTGGTCTGTGCTCTTCAATCATCTTGCCCTTGCCTTTCGGATCAGTTAGGGCATGAAAGATACTCAGCCTAGAGGTAGTCGAATCCACCTTGTCACGTATCACCACGCCTTTACGTCAAGCAAATAGCAGTACAGTTGTCCTAGTGAAAGTGATAAGTGGTGCTCGGACTCCAACAAGTTTGAGTTTTTCACCAGATTCGATGACTTTCATCATTGTAAGATCAGTTGGTTTCTCATGCTGATTCTCTTTAGTGGATTGCACAACTTGAACTGCCCGAATAGGTATAGAAATTAGGGGTGGTTCAGCCCCAATTGGCATTAGCCTTTCAGCTAGAATGACTGCAGCAACAACTGATTTGGTCTTCTTAGGCCTTGGCTTCTTCATAATTTTTGGAGATGGTGTTTTCTCCGATTCACTATCACTAACAATAAATTTTCTTTTATCAGTTTCTTCACCAAATCCTTGGTTCTGGCCTTCTTTACGGATTTGGGAGCTGCCGTCATCCCAATCTCCTTTTTGATTTTGATGAACTTCTTTGGTGAAATGTCCAGCTTTGTCTTCGGCAGCTCAAAATTTTTGGCGTTGAACACCTTGAACTTATATGAATTCTCAATTGAGTCATCCAACAGACAAGAATTTTGCAGCAAATTGCTAAGCGGCAGAGCGTAACCATTTGACTGCTTCGAAGATTGAACCATATTTTTCAAAATGTTGCAAATGATGGTAGACCAGTTCAATCTTCTTCAGGTCATTATTGTTGTCATAATTTGAAATTTCTAATGGGTGAGGGCAGCAAATGAGCCTGCCTTGGCTAGTACACCCTTAGCGACGATATCTGCCAGCAGTTGTATCTCTGGCTTCAGCTCTTTTTTGGGATCAGACACATTAATCTTTCTCCCATCAGCAGAAAAGAGAGTCTGCATCTCCTCAATGTCAGATAGATTTATCTCAAAGAAGTGAGATAAGCCATCAGTTGGCAGTAGAAACAGATTGCTGAAATAGTCTTCATCCACTATCATTGACTTATTTTTGACGGTCATGGCAATCTTTTCGTCATCAGAAATAGTTCTGTTGGCATAAATCTCTTGGATTTCTTTAGGATAATTTACTTGGGTCGCCAACCCTAAGAATTTCCTCAATCCTGCAAAATCCAACTTTTGAAATACGCTTCTTACATCCTCATTGCAGACAGAGAGGACTTAATCAAAGTCAATAGCCTTAGCATTGAGAAGAAAGTTGGGATTTGTCTTGCCTTTCTGTCGATTATCCTACAAAAAGATTGCTCTTAGAGTTTGAAAGTTCGGAAGCTTGAGGCGAGAGAGAGTAACGTAAAGAGAACTGAATGGAGGCAACACTATTGTTTATGTTTGTGCTGTTCAAATTTTGGTACACGTGGTTCTCCGAGATGTATTTCAGTAAAAATACATGTACTTCATATATATATTTAAAATAATTTTTTTTGAAAGTCGCAATATTTATTATGTAACTTCAATTGAATCGATAATAAATTAACATATGTGATAAAATCAGTTAGGTCGAGAACTGAATGATAAGTTGGAAACTAAATCAGTTCAGTTTAAGACCAATTGATAGTTGTCTTATCAGTTAATCGACTTTAATTCAATATTCACCCTAAATGTGTGCTTTATATATTAAATAATCTTTTCATTGGAAGATGAATCGTTGTTTGTTGACAGAAGTTTCTTCATATTCTTCTTCTCGAAAATAGTAGTTGCCCTCTTTATATTGGTTGTAGTCTATAAATAAGAACAACCTATTTAGAAAAAAAATCACTTGAGTAATTCAGCAGATAATAAAAATCAAGAACAAATGGACAATGCTATCAGTACCAAGCAACCCGATATTGCAGAGAAGAGGAGGCTGTCATTCGAGGCAGCTTGGAAGAAAGAGATTGAAGACTTTGTTTTTGAAAAGACAATGTCCACTTGGACAAAGATCCAGGAGCTGCAGTCCATCCGAAAGGAGGGACTAGTTGCCACGAGTGAACAAGTGGCAACTAACATCAAGTATAAGCGGCGCCTCTCCGTCTCTCATACTTCAGACCACTTCACTGATGAAGGAATCTACATCCTGATGCTCAACAAGGAGCAGAGTGTTTTGGGAAGGATTGTCTTCTCAGAAAGCTTCAAGAGAACCTCCTCCGAAGGGATATCCAGTTGGATGTCCATATAGTAGAATGCAGTAGATAGGGAACTCAACAATGTAATAGCAACTCGTTTTTATAAATAACATATATATTTTGTCCATTTCTATTTATTGTTGTACTGCTTTGTTTCTTGCATTCAAACTTGACAATAAATTATCATTTAACAATGTTAACAAGATTAAGATAAATCAATTAAGCCAAGAATGTTGTGAAAGTAAGAAAACTTAGTCTCGGGTAATGGCTTAGTGAATATGTAAGCTGCTTTTTGTTCAGTTAAGATGTACTCCAGTATGATTTCCTTCTTGAGAGCATGATCTCTGATTAAGTAATGTCTGACATCAATATCTTTAGTGCTGGAGTGAATAACTGGATTATATGTAATCGCAATGGTGCTTGTATTGTCACAGAAGATTGGTTATTCTTCTGCAACGACTCCATAATCTTTTAGTAGTTGCTGAATCCAAAGCAGTTTAGCACATAAACTTCCAGCAGCTAGATATTCTTCTTCAGTTGTTGAAGTTGCTATGGATATTTACTTCTTGCTAAACCAAGAAATCAGTCTGTCTCTAAGAAACTGACATGATCCACTTGTGATTTTACGATCAAGTTTACATCCTGTATAATCTGCATCTGAATAGCCAACTGAATTGAAAGATGAGTCCTTAGCATACCATAAGCTCACATTTTGTGTGGCTTTAAGATATTTCAATATGCATTTGGCAGCTGAATAATGCAATTGTTTAGGACCAGCATGAAATCTATCACACATGCAAATAGCAAACATAATATCAGGACATCTACCATTTAGGTAAATTAAAGAACCTATTAAACCTCTATAAAGTGCATTCTCAACTGATATTCTCCCTTCATATTTATCTAATTTGATTGATGAACTCATGGGAGTATGTGCAGCTAAACATGTTTCCATGCCAAATTTCTTCAGCAGTTCCTTCGTATATTTAGTATGACTAATAAATGTACCAGTTTCTAGTTGCTTCACTTGCAGACCAAGAAAGAATGTCAGTCACCAATCATGCTCATCTCGAATTTATCCTACAATAGTTAGCAAAACTTTCGCACATTTGGGATTAGTTGACCAAAAATAATATCATCAACATAAATTTGCACGAGTAAAATATGATTTTCCTTAATAAATTTGAACAAAGTTTATCAACTGTTCCAACAGTAAAGTCATGATCACTTAAAAATTTTGATAATGTCTCATACCAAGCTCTGAGAGATTGTTTGAGACCATGCAATGCTTTGTTCAAATGATAAACATGATCAGGAAAAGAGTGATTTACATAACCTGGTGGTTTTTCAACATAGACTTCTTCTTGTAGCTGACCATTTAGGAATGCACTTTTGACATCCATCTGGTATGCTTTGAAATTTTTGAAGGAGGTATAGGCAAGCAAAATTCTTATTGCTTCCAGTAGTGCAACTGGTGCATATGTCTCATCATAATCAATTCCTTCTTCTTGCCTATATCCTTTTGCTACCAATCTAGCTTTGTTGCGCACAACTGAACCATCTTCGTTCAGTTTGTTCATGTAGACCCATTTTGTACCTATAAAAGATTTTGAAAGTGGTCTTGGAACTAAAGCTCAGACATTGTTATGGGTAAACTGATTCAGCTCTTCTAGCATAGCATTTATCCAATTAGGATCATTTAGAACTTCATCAGTTTTCTTTGGTTCAAATTGAGAAACAAATGGTGCGTGTACAAATATATTGAACATTTGATATCTTGTTCTTATCGGATCAGATGGATTATCTACTACAATTTCTTGTGGATGTGATTTCTTCCATCTATAGTTTGGATCAATTTGAGCAACTGGTTCAATTCGTAACTGAACATTTTCTTCAATTTCAGTTGCAACAGCTTCAATTAGTATTTGAATATCATCATGTTTTTATACTAACTGATTGTTAGGAACAGCTTCATGTTCAACAATTTTATCCAATATTTCTAGTTTTGGTGTTTGAAGGATGTTTCGATTAGTGTGAACCCTTCTTCACTATTATCCTCCAAATTGATTTCTGTAAAGAGATCAGTTAGCTCAACAGGATCAATTGGCTTATCAGTTAGTGCAGATTCATCAAATACAACATAAATTGAATCTTCTACGTTTAAGTGCATTTAATAAACACTCTATAAGCCTTGCTAATTGATGAATAAACCAGAAATATTCCTTCAGCAGATTTAGCATCGAATGTTTTTAGATAATTTTTTTCATTATTATGTATAAAACATCTACAACCATATATTTTGAAGTAGGTCACCACACTTTCCATGCCAGATCTCATACGGTGTTTTCAAATGATTTTTTATTAATAATTGATCTGTTCTGAGTATAACATGCAGTGTTTACTGCTTCTGCCCAAACTCTCTGAGATATACCGGAATCAGCAAACATTGTTCTAGATGTTTCTTTAAGAGTCCGATTTCTTCTTTCAGCAACATTGTTGCTGCGCTTTCTAGCTGATGAGAACTCATGGTTAATTCCAGTATTTTCTAAAAATTCAAAACGATTTTTATTGAAAATTAAGTCCCTCGATAAGACCTTATTCTATCAATTCAAACTGAATTTTCATTTAATAATATTTTTAAAATCTTAATCAGTTGTGCAGCAATTTTTATCTTTTGATTTGAGAAATATAACCCAAGTAAATATTGAAAAAACGTCAACAATTACCAAGGTATATTTCATTCTCACTAAAATCATGACTGGTATAGGACCAAAAAGATCCATATGCAATAATTTTAAACATCTGGATGAAGATTTACTATTCTTGTTCATGAAAAAATTTCTTACTTGTTTACCAAACTGACATGCTGAACAAATTTTATCTTTTTATAAATCAATTTCAGGCAGACCAGTTACAAGATCATGATTACTCAGATGAGCGATAGATTTGAAATTCAAATGCTTCAACCTCTTATGCCACAACCAATTTTTAGAAGATTTAGAAGCTACAAAGCAAATTGGTGCATTAGGTTGATTTGTCCAACTTACTTTATATGTATTACCACATCGATCACCAGTTATGATGATGTCATTAGTTGAGTTTTTAACTGTGCAGGTGTGCTTGTTGAACTGAACTGAAAAAATTTTATCTCATAACTGACTGATGCTGATTAAATTATACTTCAGATTGTCAACGAGTAAGACATCATTAATAATAATATTACCATGGATAAGCTTATCATTGCCCACAATTCTACCTTTTGAGTTGTCTCCAAAACTGATGTTTGGACCAGAGTACTTGATCATTTGGGATAGCAAATTTGCATCCCCTGTCATATGTCGCGAGCATTCACTGTCCAAATACCATATTGATTCTTTTGTTGGTGTTCATGTCACTTGCAATCATACACAAAAAATAATTTTGGTACCCACATCTATTTGGGTCCTAAACTTATTAGTCCTTTAGGAACCCAAACTTAGATCAGTCTGATTAACTTTCAAGACGCTGTGTTCCAAATAATTTTCCACGACTTGCGTGTGTTAGATGTGTGGTGTGCAGATGAAACGATATGATTTTTAACCTTTTTTGACTGACTGTTCATCTGATGTCTCATCTTGACTGGCTTATAGTTATTGTAATTGAAGTATCTATTCTTAGAGTTCTGATTTTTATAGTTGAACTGTTTAGGTGACCAGCTTCTCGAATCCGTTGAACTCGTAGGACTGTATCAAATTCCATATCTTTTAGCCTTGTTCGTGTTTTCAATTTTTTTCTCAGTAAGTTTACTTGGTTCTGAAAATTCATGTACAATAATTGACTTTAAAAAGTTAATATATTTCCCTTTGCACTCAATCAACTTTTGCATAGTATCATTTGCAGATGATTGAATGTGGCTATTGAAGCCCAAACAAGTTTTATCAGTAATTGATTTTTTGTAAATCTTGCATCTCAGTCAGCGTGACTGATGACTTGTTCCAAGCTTTAATCAGATCAGTTTGTCTTGAGATTTCAAGTTTTAACTGCTGAATTAAAGATTGATTCTCAATCATTTCATCCTTTTGCTCAGCAATCTCCATTCTTAGACTCAACTGATCAACTAATTCATCAGTTTCAGTTTTGTTGTCTTTGGGATCAGTTTTCTTAGCTTTGACTTTCTCAAATGAAAGAGCAAGCTTATGATACTCATTAACCATGTCATGCAATGTGGAAATGAATTCTTCTCATGAAAAATCGGTTGAATTGAAATCAAATACATGTTCACTGCTTGATTCCAATTCTGCCTCATTGGCCATTAAGCACTTTGCTTCATCTTCATCGCTTAAGTTGCTTGAGCTCTCAGAATCTGACTCATCAGTATCAGTCTCTACCCACTTTGACTTACCAACAAAATTTCATGTTTCTTCTTTTATTATCTTTTATCATTCTTATCTCTTCTTCGGTGCTCAACTGACTTTTTTCCTTTCTCAGTTGAATATCGACTGTCCTTCTTTGATTTAGGACATTCAGCGATGAAGTGTCCTATCACGCCCCGTGTCAAAAGCGTCGATGACATCCGGAATTGTTTAACAATTACTTGAAAACAATTAAGCCTCGTATCAAAACAAACTAGTCTTTTTCATAAAATCAATATTGTCTTTATAATGACAATGAAATGGAAATTACATCAGAGTTTCGGAAGCGGAAACAAAAGAAAAGTAAAAGTCTTGAGTCTTGATCTCAATCATCGATTCACCATCCCAGAAAGCATCTTGCTCCTCATTCATTTGCTTTTCGTTTTTATCTAAAATTTGTAAGGGGTGAGAGTTTTGAGAAAAACTCAGCCAACACTCAGCAAATGGGGGTCGATAGATTTTCAACGATACATATAGAAGTTAATCTTTAAAGCATTTATTGAACAATATTTCAAATCGTATTATTTTTAACTTATCATAACAAAAACGATAGAATATGAGACAGAGGTTATCAAATGATTTAGAGCAGTTCAAAAGCAAATCAGATCATTTCAGAACAATTCAAAAACAAACAAAACACTGTATCTCATCTTATTTCCATGGTCAAATTGTCCCCAATATGTTAGTCCTCTAAGGGGTGAGGCCAGAACACGGTTTTATACCCACCGATGGGGGCCAGACAGAACATGGTTTTGTACCCACCAATGGGGGCCAGATAAAACATGGTTTTATATCCATCAATGGGGGCCAGAAAGAATTACAATTCTCGTCTCAATTCAAATCAATTTGTAATAGTGCAACACAGAATTCAAACTTTTATTGAACAGAAATCATCATAAATTTTGACGAATACAGCGGAAGCAAACAATTTTGAAGAACAGATAGAGCATATCATCGTTCGAAATTTTAAAAGAAAAGACTGATATTTTCGAAAATAAGGACATACACATGTATGTCATGATATTTATATACAAAGTTCAAAATACAATAAATTACGTAACAAAAACCCACTTACTATTAGTTCGAAAGATAGGATTCGAGCGCTTGCTTCTCGGCGATACTTCGATCGAACTTGGGCTGTACTTACTCAATTTATTTACTATATTTTGGAGTTATTTCCGCAGCACTTCGATGTATTTACTTGAGCACACGAACGACACGAAACTTCTTCCTTTTTTTCCCTTGCCTTGGCCGAATTTTGGATGCTTTGTGGAGGGAAGAAAACCAAAAATTTGGTGGCTTTTTGGTGCGATTTTCCTTCAGCCCTTGAGTGATATTTATAGGTGAATATTGGCCCTTCCTTACCCCATTTTGGATGTCCACCTTGTTGCCCAAGCAAGTAATAATTTTGGTCAAGGTTTTCCCAAGCATCAAAGGTCACCTTGGTTTTACTAAAGGGTCCATTCTTGCACATTAAATTGGTCCAAACCTTTAGCTCCTTCCTTGGTTAACTCAATGGTCATCTCCTGAATAATAAGTTTGTTCAAACCTTTAGCTCTTTCCTTAGCTCCTTCATTGGTTATCTCAATGGTCATTTCTTGCATAATAAGTTTGTCCAATTCCTTGGCTCCTCTTTTAGCTCCCTTTTTGGTCTTGTTAGGACAAGCTTGGTTGAGCTTCTTTGAGCTGAAAGATCAAGTCCTTGAGCTGGGGTTTTACTCCTCCAGTGACGACTCTTCGATGGATGCGGTTACTTGCAGCTTGGATTCCCGTTGAGCTAATCCCCGAGCTTTGGAGCTACTTCCTCATGCCGTGTTAGGTGATTTGCTTCAGGAATTCCAGGTCCTCATATCTCTCCCTCCTTATTGAAAGTTTCATCCTCGAAACTTGGATCAACTCGATCTTTTGAATAGATGAGGGTATTGCGTGCGCATCCTCTCTTCTAGCTCCCAGGTTGCTTCCCTTTCAGTATGATTTGACCACTGTATTTTGACATAGGGGATTGTCCGGTGTCTCAACACTTGATCTTTTGTGTCCACTATTCGAATAGGGACCTCTTCATATTTGAGTTCTTCATTCAGATGTCCTTCAATCATGGGCGGTGAAACTTTGAGGACATGGCTCGGGTCTGGTACATATTTCCTCAGTTGTGAGATGTGGAAAACGTTACGTATCCGGGATATATCAGGTGGCAAAGCCAGTCAGTAGGCTAAGGTTCCCACTTTCTCTAGTATCTCGAATGGTCCCACATACCTTGCATTTAACTTTCCAGATTTACTGAACCGAACCACTCCTTTCATAGGAGGGACCTTGACATAGGCTTCTTCACCAACCTCCAACTCCATCGGTCTTCTTTTCAAATCTGCCCAGCTCTTTTGTCTATCTTGAGCTGTCTTGAGTATTTCTTTTATTACGACGACTTTTTCAATGGTTATTTGAACAAGCTCTGGTCCAGTAACAGCCTTTTCTCCGACGTCATCCCATTATAGAGGCGACCTACACTTTCGGCCATACAAAGCCTCATACGGAGCCATTTCAATTCTGATGTGGTAACTCTTATTATAAGAAAATTCTATCAACGGTAATTGCTCACTCCAATTCCCATGAAAATCCATCGCATTCCCTCAACATGTCCTCGATGGTTTGAATTGTTCTTTCAGTTTGGCCATCAGTCTGAGGATGATAGGCCGTGTTGAGAGTGACTTTGGTTCCCAAAGCCTTTTGAAAGCTTTTCCAAACTCTCGATATGAATCTTGGATCTCTGTCAGATAGTATACTCACTGGGATTCCGTGTAGTCTCACTATGTTGTCCGTATAAAAGGTGGCTAGTTTATCCAAGTTGTAATTCATCCGCACCTGCAAGAAATGTGCAGACTTGGTCAATCTATCATTGATTACCCAGATCTCATCGTGCCCTTGCCTTGATTTTGGTAGCCCTACTACGAAATCCTTGGAGATGTTATTCCACTTTCACTCCGATATTTCCAATGGCTGTAGAAGTCCTCCTGGCCGTTGATGTTCTACCTGGACTTGTTGACAATTTAGGCACTTGGAAACAAAGACAGCCACGTCTTTCTTCGTAACATTCCACCAGTAATTATTTTTCAGATCTCGGTACATTTTGGTGCTTCACTGATGTACTGAAAATCTTGATTTATGTGCCTCCGCCATTACTTCTTCACGAATCCCATCGATGTCTGGCACATACAACCGTCATTTCATCCAAAGTATGCCATTTTCATCAATTTGAAATTCTGGAATCTTTCCTTCTTGAATTTGCTCTTTAATTTTGAGGATAGAGGAATTTTGACTTTGCTTCAATTTGATGGTCTCTCGGAGGCCTGGTTGCGCTGATAGTGAAGATAAGTTCACTTTCCCAAGGTTCCTTCGGCTCAACGCATCTGCCACCTTATTTGCCTTACCCGGATGGTAATTGATTGACAAATCATAATCCTTTAGCAGTTCCATCCACCTCCTTTGCCTCATGTTTAATTTCTTTTGGGTGAAAATTTACATGAGGCTCTGGTGATCAGTAAACACTTTGCATTTTACTCCATAAAGGTAGTGTCTCCAAATTTTGAGCGCAAATACTACTGCGGCTAACTCAAGGTCATGAGTAGTGTAATTCTGCTCATACAGTTTTACTTTTCGTGAGGTATAAGCAATTACCTGACCATCTTGCATAAGTACACACCCTAATTCTCCCTTTGAAACATCACTGTATATAGTGAAATTCTTACCATCCTCGGGAAGACTTAGTACTGGTGCAGATGCGAGCTTGGTTTTAAGGGTTTCAAAACTTCTCTAACATGCTTCATTCCAAATAAACTTCGAATTTTTCTATGTAAATTTGGGGAGAAGAATGGCTATCGAAGAAAATCCTTCCACAAATTTTCTATAGTGGCCTGCTAAACCCAGAAAACTTCTTACTTCAGTCACTGTTTTTGTTTGTGGCCAATCCTTAATTGCCTCTACTTTCTTAGGGTCTACTGACACCCCAAATTCAGAGATTATATGGCCTTGGAACACCACACTTTTCAGCCAGAATTCACACTTCTTGAATTTGGCATAGAGTTCCTTTTCTCGCAGAGTTTGTAAAGTGAGACGCAGATGTTCTCTATGTTCTTCCTCACTTGGTGAGTATACAGAGATATCATCTATAAAAACGACCACAAACTTGTCGAGATATGGTTTGAATACTCGGTTCATAAGGTCCATGAATGCTGCAGGAGCATTTGTTAGACCTAAAGGCATTACCGTGAATTCGTAATGTCCATATCTTGTCCTAAAAGCGTCTTAGGGATATCCTCTGCTTTGACCTTCAACTGATGATAACTTGATCTTAGATCGAGCTTTAAGAAAACATTGGCTCCTTTTAGCTGATCGAAAAGATCATCTATTCTCGGGAGTGGGTACTTATTCTTTATGATTATCTTGTTCAACTCCATATAGTCAATGCATAGCCTCATGCATCCATCCTTTTTCTTTACGAACAGCACTGGGGCTCCCCACAAGGATGCACTAGGGCGGATCTGCTTCTTGTCCAGTAATTCCTGCAGTTGCTCCTTTAACTCCTTTAGTTCAGCTGGAGTCATTCGGTATGGTGCCTTTGAAATTGGTGCAGCACCAGGGACCAAATTGATTTCAAATTCCACTTCCCTATCGGGTATCTCACCCGGTAACTCCTCGGGAAAAACATCTGAAAATTCTTGAAAAATTTGAATATCTTCCAACATTGGGACTTCTTCTTCTTTGACCTCATTGATCACTGCCAGATAAATTTCTCCACCTCCTTTTATGGCCTTCTAGGCTCGTGAGGCAGATAGAAGAGATTTTTTGTTCTTTAGATTTTCATTGATATATGATCTCTTCTTTAGTTGAAGTCTGGAGTTTAACATTTTTCTCTTGTTAGTCTACTATGGCATGGTTTTTAGTTAACCAATCAAATCCAAGAATGATATCAAACTCAATCATGTTGAGTTGAATCAATTCTGCTTCAAAAATTTGTTTGCTGATAAAAATTTTACAGTTTCGATACACCTTGTGGGTTTCAATTGTTTTGCTCGCAGGTGTTGACACTCTTAACGATTCACTAAGAATTTCATGCTCAAGTTTAAGCTTCTTAGCAAATCTTCTAGACACAAATGAGTGCGTAGCACCATGAAAAGATGATTTCCTAACCACTGGACGAAAGGGACTATGTAACATAATGGAAATGTATCGGACTGTTCAGGCGATCTGCTCGGTGGTGTGGTACGTAGTGGAGTGGAAACCCTAGCCTGAGCGATATTAGAGTGTCTATATAAGCGGGCATCTATATTAAGATGGCCAATATAGGGCCCTCAAATTCTTTATCTCAAACTACAGGTATGACAATCAAACAAAGTATATGCAAGCATTTCATTGAGTAAAATAGTACCTGCCACCACTTCGTTGGTGTTATCAGTTTCCTTTTGGGTTATTGCATACTCCCGAGCATTAGTCTTGTTTTCATTTGGTTTTTTGGGTCCCGTCCCTTTCTCTTTATTGTCTGGACAATCCTTAATCCGGTGACCCACCTTACCGCATTTGAAACAAGCACCTGTTTTCCGATAACATTCCCCAATGTGCTTCTGTCGACAAGTATCGCACAACTTTCCTTCAGTATTTCCAGTACTGTTAAAAGTTCCTCTTGAAGGGCCACTTGAATAGTTTGGCTTTTTGAATTTGGGACTATTTTGAGCAGATTGACTGACCAATGGTCTCCTGTTCTTGTTCTCTTCTTCGCGGCATTTGATATCCGTCTCCGCGCTCATTGCTGCGCCCATCAAATCCGCAAATTGTTTGGCTTGAATACTGCCAAAGCCGATTGAATCCGGCTGTTCAGTCCCTTTTTAAAACGATGCATTTTCAACGTTTCATCAGACATGATCGTTGGAACATAAGTTCCCAGATCGTTGAACCTTGAGGTGTATTCCCTCATTGTCATGTCTTGTGTTTGTTTGAAGTTTTCAAACTCTCCCAACTTTTGCAGACGAAACTCAGCTGGGTAATATTGTTTCAAAAATTCTCTTCTTAAATTCTTCCTTGTGATCTGTTCAGCCTCAGCCAATGATGGCGACGCAGTTTCACACCACTTTCGTGCTTCGCCTTCCAGAATCGGGGTCACAACCTCTACTTTAAGCTCTTCAGGAACTTCCAGTAGTTTCAGTTGAGATTCAACATTCTTAAGCCAGTTATGACTGACTTCTGGATCTGGGTTTTCATCAAAAGTTGGGACTCGATTCCTTCTCAGAGATTCATAATGATATTTGATTCCACGTGGTTGTGGTTCCGGTGGCGGCTGAATGGCGTTGGCAAGAGGGTTCACAATTCCTTGCAATGTGGCGGCTACTATGGTAGCAATTGCCATCATGTCCTCTTGGCTGAGGTTCACCCTCGGTCGTGGCTGGGGATTTTTATTCTCGTTTTGATTAATTCCGTGGGGATTACGGTTGTTCCTTGGTGGCCTTCCTACCATTTCCTATAAGCATAAAGGTTAGAAAGCCACAAAATGGAAATAGAGTTGTCGTGGAATTTTCGATACTAAGAATTTTCAGAACGATTGAAGGTAATAGAATTCGAATTTCTCGAAGAATTTTGGAGAGGATGAAAGTTTGTTTCAGAATGCACTAGGCTTTCGCCAAATTTTGTCTATCAAAATCCCAGCGGGATTATGAACTTGGCGGCTCTGATACCACTTAAATGTCACGCCCCGTGTCCGAACCGTCGATGACATCCGGCATTGTTTAACAATTACTTGAAAACAATTAAGCTTCGTATCAAAACAAACCAGTCTTTTTCATAAAATCAATATTGTCTTTATAATGACAATGAAATGGAAATTATATCAGAGTTTCGGAAGCGGAAACAAAAGAAAAGTAAAAGTCTTGAGTCTTGATCTCAATCATCGATAAACCATCCCCATAAAGCATCTTGCTCCTCCTCATTCATTTGCTCTTCGTTTTTATCTGAAATTTGTAAGGGGTGAGTGTTTTGGGAAACACTCAGCAAGTGGGGGTCGATCGATTTCCAATGATACATATAGAACTTAATCTTTAAAGCATTTATTTAACAATCTTTCAAATCGTATTATTTTTAACTTATCATAACATAAACGAATCGAATATGAGACAGAGGTTATCAGATGATTTAGAGTAGTTCATAAGCAAATCAGATCATTTCAGAACAATTTAAAAACATACATAACACTGTTACTCATCTCATTTCCATGTTAAAATTTTCCCCAATATGTTAGTCCTCTAAGGGGTGAGGCCAGAACACGGTTTTATATCTACCGATGGGGCCAGACAGAACATGGTTTTATACCCACCAAGACAGAACATGGTTTTATACCAAACAATGGGGCCAGACAGAATTCCAATTTTCATCCCATTTCAAATCAATTTGTAACAGTGCAACACAGAATTCAGACTTTTATCGAAAAAAACTCATCATAAATTCAGACGGATACAGCGGAAGCAAAGAATTTCGAAGAACAGATAGAGCATATCATCGATCGAAATTTTAAAAGAAAAGACTGATATTTTCGAAAATAAGGACATACACATGCATGTCATGATATTTATATTCAAAGTTCAAAATACAATAAATTATGTAACAAAAACCCACTTACTATTAGTTCTAAAGATAGGATTCGAGTGCTTGCTTTTTGGCGATACTTCGATCGAACTTGGGCTGTACTTCCTTGATTTCTTGACTTTTTTGGACGTCCACCTTGTTGCCCAAGCAATTAATAATTGTGGTCAAGGTTATCCCAAGCATCAAAGGTCACCTTGGTTTACTAAAGGGTCCATTCTTGCAAATTAAATTGGTCCAAACCTTTAGCTCCTTCCTTGGTTAACTCAATGGTCATCTCATGAATAATAAGTTTGTTCAAACCTTTAGCTCTTCCCTTAGCTCTTTCATTGGTTATCTCAATGGTCACTTCTTGCACAATAAGTTTGTCCAATTCCTTGGCTCCTCTTTAGCTCCTTTTTTGGTCTTGTTAGGACAATCTTGGTTGAGCTTCTTTGAGGTGAAAGATCAAGTCTTTGAGCTGGGGTTTTACTCCTCCAGTGACGACTCTTCGATGGATGCGGTTACTTGCAGCTTGGCTTCCCGTTGAGCTAATCCCCGAGCTTTGGAGCTACTTTCTCGAGCCGTGTTAGGTGATTCGCTTCAGGAATTCCGGGTCCTCACATGTCCTGTCTTCCACAGTTGTAGTAAGAGTTTGGTTCTTCCTTAGATATGTTATTCGGATATTTTCGTTAGAAGGTACATTGATTTATTCTCATGAATCTTCCAAATTTTTAACGAATAATGACATGGCGTCATTAATCATTTGTTCTATGGTCTTTTCAGTTGAATAGTTGGTTCCAGTTTCATGGCACTGAGTGTAACGCCCTTGACTGTTTTCATAAAATAACAGTGGAATTTTAAAAATTTTCTTAGAGGAAATAAGGATTTAAAATTTTCTTGACATGAATATATTCCTAATATATATACAATCAAAAGTATATACGGAATCAATAAAGTGATGTATCAAAATACAAAATATCATTTTTGATCATGTCAAAATGTTAACAAAACATCTTTCTTCCTTCCTTTTTCTTGTACATATGACCTCGGCTCCAATCAACGTCCCGGCTCGTCACTCTTATCTGCGTCACATGAAATAACTGGAATGAGTATAAAACTCAGCAAGTGGAACACTTACATAACAATGTATACATATCATACTCTGTAAAACATGACTTTGAAATCATTAAATACCATCTCACTCTTAAAACATGAATAACATAGTATAACATGACAATAACGATGGTATTTCTCTTTTCTCTGGTGGATTGATATCTAAATAGTATCTCTGTCTCTGTACCTATATCCCATCGATATAAATCGATTACTCTGTTGGGATATAAGCCTATGTTCGTTGATCAACTAATTGCATGCAATATCTGACTATCCATTTATCAATTCAATAAATCGTTTGAACTCTCTCTTGGACATTAAAACAAACACTTTGAATGCTCTTTCATTTGCATTCCCTTTTATATAATTGAGACATATAAAAGCCTCTAATATACAACAAAGTATATCCATACATAGCATGAATCAAGTGGAAGGGAATAGCATGTTAAAACCATTGAAATACAATACATATACTTCATGTTAGCACAAGAAATGAATTCAACTTAGAACCAATGGAAAGCTTGATTCAAATCTCATGGTACAAATCCTACAACAATAAACCATGTATTGAATCATCAACAACTTAATAATCACAAACCCATACCATAAAACCCATACAATCAACACAATCACACATTCCATGATTTCCCCCACACCATAATCCAAGAATAACTTAAACCACAAGATTACCTTAGCTCCTTGAACCCAAAATGATCTTGTTCTCACTTCAATAATTCAACTAGGAGCTTGAATCAAAGGAATAAAAGAAAGGAATGAGAACCCTATCTCTCCCTTGAGCTGAATAACCGAGAAGAAGGGAAAAGAATGAGAGAAATGAGCCAAACCCTTGTATTATATCACTTAAAACTCCAAAACACGACTTTACTTGTAATGCCCGAGATTTAATTACTGTAATCAGACGTTGATTAATTGACAGAATTGAGGTTATAGGAACTCAAATGAAGAAGCAGGGCATCGTTACAGTATAAGCCAAGATGTTGGACCGAACATCTGGCGCCCGAGCGGTAGAAAAAAACCGCCCGAGCGCCAATGCACCATGAGTTTACTTCTTGGACAAAATGTTTGGCGCCCGAGCGGTAGAATATTACTGCCCGAGCTCCATGAGATGATCGGCTGAGTATCTCGACAGAAACTGCCGCGTCCGAGCTGTAAGTTTTAACCGCCCGAGCGCCGAACAAGCGCCCGGGCGGAAATTCATGACCGCCCGAGCGCGAGACGTGTTGCTTGAAGAATCATGCCACGTTTCTATACATGCATGGGATATATATAACAAGCTTCTCTCCTCAACCTTCAGAAGAAAGAAAGAAACGAGAATTCTGAAAAAGCTTCCAATTCTTTCGAAGCTTATAATTGTGATTTTATGGGGTCCGTTCGTTTAATTTGAAATCTGAGTATAGTACCGTGTTCCTAGCGACGACAGCTACAACAAGACATAAATGTTATTAAGTTTTGATATGATTTGAAATTATGATACTGCCAGAATCAGATATGATCCATATATGTTGTTCTTGCGATATCAGGCATTGTATAATCGAAACCGGATCGAAGAACAAACTGTTTATGCAATTGTTATGAATTTTCATAGTTTATTTGATTGTGATTAGACTGATTTGATATCATAATTATGTTGTTATTGATTATGAGATGTTGGGATAGATATTTGATTAATACTGTATCGCTGGGTATATTGATATTATTCAGACTTGGATCAGATGAATTGTTGATTCGTATATACTGATATTGTATTGCCGGTATTGCGAGACTGTACAGAATTGAGATTATGATTCTTATTGATAGCGATTATGAGTTGTATTATTATATCTGTGATGTTGAGATTGACGAGGTTATCAAGATTGTATTGTTATGCCATCGAGACATCAGTAGATTGACTTTGATCAGATTCAGTATTGATTTCGATTGTATCGTTATATCGTTGACATTGATCAGATTATGTCTTAATTTGCGTATTGATCAGAACAGGCTTTGAATTGAGCTGTATATTGACACAGTCGATTCGATATTGTCATTTCAGATTGAATATGGACAGATTTGACTTCGAGACTTCGACTTTGTCAGACCGAGAAGAGAAAGGTATAAATAAATGTTGATTCGGGATTGCACAACTCGAGTAGATTTGACTTGAGTTTCCCAAAATCACATACTGGATGATTATTGCATTTGATATTTGCAATGCTTGATATTGATATGCTTACTCTATTGAATTGTAGCCAAGCATGAGTTAGAATTGGGCAGATCCACCTAGTCTTTCGTAGAACCTCCATGGCAGAACCGCCAAGTCACTAGACTTTTGGATATACATTGATAGACTGAGGAGAAGACCGACTCCAATTGCAGATCTTCAATATAGACAGCCAAAGTCTGGGACTAAGAACGTACCACCATCTAGTTGTGGTAAAGTAGATGGGAGAACGTTGCGTTCTTATTCAGATCGGGATCGCTAGATTAGGATGAGTCGAGTCAGAGTCTAGGAGTCACAGAGTGTGATTCAGAGTTGTATTGATACATGTTGTTCAGATTTAATACTTGTTATTGATATGTGTTTCATGCTTTTATATATGCTTTTATATGACTGCATGTTTACATTGTTTATACTGGGATATATATATCACACCGGAGTTATCCGGCTGTTGTCGTGTTTGTATGTGTGCATCGCAACAGGTGGGACAGGATCAGGGTCGAGGAAATGAAGATAGATCGTGACTAGAGTGGAGACTACGGACTTGGATTAGAGATAGGGTTGTACACTTGACATTTAGTTGTTAAACCTTAGTTGAATGATTGTATATATATATAGTACAAGATTTGTACTTTAATACTGATATGTATATTAGATTGAATCCCATTACATTCCGCATGTTAAAAAAAAAATTTAGACCCAGATTATTTACATTGATCCAATTATCCCAATAACGATTAAGAAGATGATTAGCATCCGGGTCCCCACATTACAGTTCACGCACCGCAGGTGCGCTAACTCTTCCACCGCGGGTGCGCTAGGTAGTCTGTACCACTTCCGAAAATCCGAAGAAAACGACCGCCGGTGCGCTGCATAATGGACCGCGGGTGCGATAGACCTACTGCCCAAACACCGCGGGTGCGGTAGCTTTCCTGGCGCGGGTGCACTGTCTCCTGAAGCCAATAATATACTTAGCAACTAAAATCGAATCGCAACGTCACCTCTCCTCATAATTTGGCAACACTCTCAACATGAAAGTTGCACCTCTATGTCTTATCTAATCACTCTGATTGGCCTCATACCAATTGGCTCAACATACAAATTATCATGAATTTAATCGTAACGATGCTACCATATAACTACACATCCACTAAAATCAACAATCCTATAAATCATAAATCGGAATTCTTAGCATCGAAACTGTACTTAAACTTGACCAAATAGTCCATAAACATAAGAAATCTTAAACCGTACCGTTCATCAAGCTTGGATATTACACTGAGAGCAGCTATAACTGTTGGCGTTGAAGGTTCTCCTTCTCTTGTCTGCATTTCGAATTCATAGGTCCTAAGATATGCAAACAAATCATGCAGTTCTACCTTGTTTAAGTCTTTCGATTCTCTCATAGCCATCATCTTAACATCCAATTATTTGGGAAGACCTCGAAGAACTTTCAGCGTAATTTCTTTTTTTGAATGCACTTTCCCAAGTGCATTTATTTCATTGATGATGATGCTGACTCATTCATCATATTCAGTCATTGACTCTCCTGTCTTCATATTGATGTTGTCAAATTTTTCACTGCGATTGAGAGTTTTTTCTCTTTCGTTTGCTCATTTTCTTCGCATAGTATAAACTTTTTCTAAATTTCTTTGATGTTCTGCACATCTTGATCTTACTGAAAGTATTCTTTTCCAATGTCTTGTAAAGAATGTCCTTTGCTATGTATTCAGAGTTTTCTTTCCTCTTATCTCCAGTTGTCCATTCTTCTCTAGGATTTTGAATGCAATGGGCTGCTCCACCAGTTATTGCAACAGCTGTATTTGGTTTTAATATTTTCACTGGTCTGTCAATTATGACATACCACATATCATCTTGTGCAGTAAAGTGAACTTGCATTCTGATCTTCCAGTAGTCGAACTCTTCTCTTGAGAACATGGGTATTTTATGGAAAGACAGCATAGTGAACAGATGTATTGATAGAAGGTATTCAGAAACAAGATTGAAAACTGCTCTAATACCACTTTTTAGGATCGAATGTACAAGTGAAAGTGTTTATATGGAGAGGGGAGGGTTTGAATAAATACTTCAAGTTTTTCAAATCTTTTTCGATGAGGTGAATTAGTTTAGTGATAAATTGAATTTAAAAATCTTGTTGTCGATGTCAATCTGTTAACTAATCTTGTGCGAAATTAAACTAAATGACAAATTGAATACTCAAAATAATTAAAACAGAGAACACAGAGATTTTACAGATGTTCAAAGAGTTCAAATGCTCTTACGTCACCCCTTCTATCACAAGGATATGATTTTACTAAAAGACTTTGATTAATTTTAGAAAATGTAATAACTCACTTCAGTTTGGTCTTAAACACTGCCAAACTGAAACTCTTAGTATCTTTACAACTTTATCAGTAAAGTAATTATATTCTTTTCTTAACACAACTGATCGCAAAAGATTGAATACAATAAAGAGATGTGCTAGTACTTTTGCTCGAAAGATAGCCTGAAAGCTATGAATGTTTGTGATAAGTGTGAGCTTTTTTATAACTGATCTTTGAAAGCTTTAACTCAAAAATTTACTCAGAATGAATGTGGCAAATCTTTTTCTCAGCTGAATTCCTCGGATATTTAAAGGCTTTCCTTCTAATGGTAGTATTGATTGCATTTGAATGATATATATATATATATATATATATATATATGTTGATTTGTTATTTCTGATTGTATAAACATTCTTCTGACAATAGTACACTGTAGCGTTCTGATATGCGGCGCTCCCATTATAGTTTATAGTCTGCTATGTACAAATTGTCGGTTGTTGAATATATTTCAGCTGATGACGTGTTCAACTGATTATAAGTTGAGTATATAGCCGATTAGGTGTGCTGAGTATAACTGAGCTCTCATAACTGATAGTTCAATTGTCTTCACACACATTCAGTTGGCTTTGATCAGTTCGATTTGCGTTTGATTATTTAAAACATTAATTATAAGTTCGGACAACTTCAGTTTGAGTAGCTTCAGTTAAACTGATCAGTTCTACAATCTTCAATCATTTAATTTGTCAAACTCCGAAATTATGATTCTAACAACAATTCTATTTTTCATTCACATTTTGGGTACTTTTTATTTACTGGTTGGATAATGGGGTCCTCGATAATATAAATCTTTTTTTTATCTTCATTTGATCTAGCGATAGTTGAATAATATTTGAAAACATTATATCATGAATCATTCATTGTACCATTCAACAGAAAACACAAGAAAATTTAGTGGTTTAAATTTAATAAAATTAATAATCTCAATGTGATAATTTCCGGTACATATTTGAACATGAAGAGTACTCATAACAATGCTTTTAGGATAATGTCAATTTTTTATCATGAATTTGATTTACATTTATTAGTAATTTGCAAACTCTATTTTTCGTCGCTTTGTGGAGGTTTGATTTCCTTGTCGAAGAACTATCATTTCAATCCTTAATTACATTATTTTAGTCTACTTAATCTGTTTTATTTTTTTGAACGAATGTTGGAAACTAACTTTGGTCAATTAGTTATTCATTGTATTATATAATGATTGTATACTGATTACCTTCTTGTCATTATTAATAGGTTGTATGGTTCAGGAATTTAAATTTTACGTAACATGAATGCATGTAATCTAGGGTTTAAATTAAATGGTGTGTTTATTTATTTTTATCCATTTGATGCATAATTATTGCATGATAGAGTTCATTTCACGAATATTTTAAAAATTTATGCATTAGGGTTTTTAAATGCATTTCGCGCTCGATCGATGAACGGAAACCGGGGAAATATCAGGAAAATTATTTTTATTACATGTTTAATTTTTATTTATCAATATAAGGTATTTTAAGTGTATTTTTCAAGAAATATGCTTTGTTGGGTATTTTTACCCTCCAGAGCATATTTTTAATCGGTACGCAAATTTTAACGATTCGGAGGACTTTTTTATGGTTCGAAAGATATTTTCAAAAACATACCAAAACGAGAAATTTTTAAGGTGTGTGTTTGGGTTTGATGGGCCTATTTTTATGCTTAGTGGGCTCGAGACCACCTTTAAACTTTTTAAATACAATTAAGGGACCATTATTTTGTAATTAATATTTAAATATTACCCTAATCTACCCAAAACCTAACCCTAAGCATTATCAGCCGCCCCTCCCCCTTGCTACTGCTCATTTTCGAGACTTCTTTCAACAGCCTCTCGATTTCATCCATTTTTTTTCAAGTAATGTCACTCCCTGCCTCTCCGGTGTCCCCCCGACGTGCATTGCTTCAGGTTTTCGAGCATAATTCTTCAAGGCACGCCATGTACTTTTACTTTTGCATCATACACGCTATATGTATGCTGATATGTGTTTAATTGTATGTGGATTTCTCGATCCAGCATTATACATGGAGATTTTTTGGTTTTGTTTCAAGTTCTTGCATAATTGAACATCCAACTCACGTTTGTTGTAATTTTGTAACGACCCAGATTCGACGACTGTCCTCACTGTATCAAGACGAGTCTTTTCAGCGTGCTTATGTCCTCACTCACACGGACCCTGGGAAACTTCCCAGGAGGTCACCCATTCCAAAATTTCCCTAACTAAAGCACGCTTAACTTTGGAGTTCTTATGTGATGAGCTACCGAAAACAAGATGCACGTTCATGATATGAGTAGTACAAATCAAATTTTTTAAGCCCTCTTCAACTGTATATAGTCCATTACATTGAACTGTCTCGGAATCCCTCTCATTCCCGTGTGGGTCGGTTCATTTATGTTCCCTCGACCTAGAAGCCTGCCGGAGCCGCTCATTGTCCGTGCAACTGATGGCACCGACGATCACCCCCCCGCCCTCTTCGGCCCCGGGCCTCACATGCCCACCAGCTTCCGCTTGGTTCGTCCCCGAGCCACACCGTACTAAAAGAGGTCGGCTCTGATACCAACTGTAACGTCCCAGATTCGACGACTGTCCTCACTGTATCAAGACGAGTCTTTCCAGCGTGCTTATGTCCTCACTCACACGCACCCTGGGAAACTTCCCAGGAGGTCACCCATCCCAAAATTTCCCCAAGTCCAGCACGCTTAACTTTAGAGTTCTTATGTGATGAGCTACCGAAAAGAAGATGCAGCTTCGTGATATGAGTAGTACAAATCAAATCTTTTAAGCCCTCTTCAACTGTACAGTCCATTACATTGAACAGTCTCAGAATCCCTCTCATTCCCGTGTTGGTCGGTTCATTCATGTTCCCTCCACCTAGAAGTCCGCCAGGAGCCCCTCATTGTTCGTGCAACTGATGGCACCGACGATCACCCCCCCGCCCTCTTCGGCCCCGGGCCTCACAAATTTGCTGCAAGGGGACTGCTGGATGCTGTCATTAGAAGTCTGAACCATGTAATATTTAAGGGGAAACATGCTGGATTCGTGTTTTGGCTGTGGGTTGTAAGGGCCGAGAGGTTGGGTGGAGTTGTGACTTGTTTTAGGTTGTGGTCGAGCTAACTGTGAGAGGGAGACTCCAGGCCTTGGACTTGTCTCTGATGGGTCTGAGTCGTGGTCTGGAGGGGCTTGAACACCGCTGGTCTTGACCCTAGGGCTGCTCGAGGGTTTCGAACCAAAGGGAGATCGGTTGGGTGGTTTTGGGAGTCTATCGGGAGGGTGCGATTTCCAGCGTGCATGGGACTGAGTCCGTGGGTATGTTAGGTCCAATAGTCTCTGTCTTGGTTCTAAGTGGCTTGGTTCATGGCTAGTGCAAGCCGGTAGAGCCTAGGGGCGCTAGTTTTCGAGTTTGGTGCATCTAGGGTTCGAATGGCGAGTAACAGAAATTTCCAGCAACTTATGGACTCATTTTCGTGGGTTTTAGCAGGCTGGAAAATTTTTGTTTAGAGGCTGGTAGGATATATTTTAGGCATTGGATTAATTTGGTTAAAGTTCGGGGTCGATTCGGGTTAAAATTGGGACCCCGGTCCAATTTTTAAAACGAATCGGCTAAGTTTTGGAACGGACTCAAGTTTACGTCTAAGAAACATTTTTATAAATGTTTTGGGATGATTTAAGGAGTT
The DNA here is from genome assembly GCF_025594145.1 of Primulina tabacum. Lineage (NCBI taxonomy): Eukaryota > Viridiplantae > Streptophyta > Magnoliopsida > Lamiales > Gesneriaceae > Primulina > Primulina tabacum. The sequence goes on from NC_134551.1 coordinate 28,347,635, forward strand.
TTGTAAGCTTCGAGTCGAAATTTAGAGGCCCGGGGGTAAAATGGTTATTTTGGGTTTCCAGGGACAAAATATTCATTTTGCACCAGAATCGAGAGTTTTGTCCTGGCAGCACTCTGAGCACATTTTATCATGTTTTTTAATTTTTATCCATCAGTCACGATTTTTATGAATTTATGAGATATACGTTGCTTGCTTGATTTTAAGAAAATTTACGCATGTGCATGACTTTGATAAGTGATGAAAATGATGATGTTTTGAAAGATGGAAATTAGTTGGGAATATCGAAGTATATGTAAATGCTTAAGACCTATATGTAAATGATGATGATGAGGCAGGCCTAGGCACAGTAGATGGGTAATACTGTCACTGATGTCCTGCAGCCGCCGGATACCGCGGTTTTATGTACGATGGATCCATAGTAAATGATGAATGATGTACGACAATTACAATTAATGAACTGAATTCACCAAAAGAAATGATGTATAATGATAAATGATGTATAATAATGAATGATGTTAATGTTGAGCTGTTATGACATGTAATGATTTCATTTGGCACGTCTGCATTTAGGCTTTTTAAGTGAATTAAAGGTATGTTGATTACAGTATATTTTCACTGATGTTTGCTATGTATATGTACTTGTAATTTCTGGTACAAGTGTGTTGAGTCTCTAAATTCACTAAGCGTGTGTGATGCAGGAGAGCATGTTTATGAGGAGACTGGAGGTGCAGAACTCTGAGTCAGAGGACTGGATGTGCATGCACGACCCGAGGACCACATTTCTTCCGCACATGATGTTTTTATGAGTTTTGAGAGCGCATGAACATTTTATACACTGGTTTTTATATGCTAGTGATGTTTATTATTTTTACTCCTTCATGTTTACGCATATTATGTTGGATGAACTTGGCCATTTTAAGCTGCTCTATTTTTTTAACTATCTAATATTTACGATTATTCTTAAATGATATATTTTTCAGTAGAGTTGCATGCATGCAAAATATTTTATTGTATTTTTTTAAATGCAATCCTTTAAATATATATATATATATACACATATATATTCGCATTTTAAATAAGCAGATGTTTCAGTTGGTATCAGAGCAAGGGTCCTACCGCCAGCTTCTGCCACTCAGTCTTCAAGCCTCAGGTCTATAAGCTTTTATAAATTAAATGTTTTAAATGATTTACTATTATCACCTGCATGATTACATGAGTTATGATTTACTTTACATGTTTAAATGCTTTATCGATTTAAGAATTTTTTTTAAAAAAAACTAGATTAAATTGCATGATTGGTTACGTTTAAAATTGGACTGTATCCAGATATCATGCCTCCCAGACGCGAACTTAGTGTCGATCGTCAGGATGAGATTCCTAGAGGTGGCTGAGGCCCTCCGCCACACCACCACCGCCTATGGATGCAGCCACCCATGTTCTGGAGGGTATGGCTAGGATCTTGGAGCAGGTACAGCAGGCTCCTAGGCCTCAGATGTATGTTTATGAGCAGTTCAGGCGACTTAACCCGAAGGAATTCGGGGGCACTACTGATCCATTCTTGGCATAGGGATGGATTCAATCACTGGAGCTGTATTTCGAGTACCTTAAGATGAGAGATGGCGACGGGGCCAGGTGCACCATTTATTTGTTGAAGGATGATGCATCTCTTTGGTGGGAGGGATCCGCTCATGCAATGGACTTGGCTACTCTCACCTGGGACAAGTTCAAGGAGATGTTCTACGGGAAGTACTTTCCAGCCGACGTTAGGGGCAGCCTGACGAGAGAGTTTATGAGTCTCCGTCCGAGGGACTCATCTGTGGCTGAGTTTATCCGCAAGCTCGATAGGGGCTGCCATTTTGTGCTCATGATAGCTAAAGATGTCACCCAGAAGCTGAGGCATTTCTTGGACGGACTGAGACCCACCCTTTGCTGGGATGTCATGCTGATGAGGCCGACAGGTTATGATGAGACCACCGCCTGCACTTTTTAGTCGGAGCAAGCTTTTAAGGACATAGACTTTGAGATGCAGAGGAAGCGGGATCAAACTCAGTTCAGTTCTCAGCCTCAGAAGAAACAGTATTCAGGGACAAGGAGGTAGCAGAAGCCTAGGGACAGGCTAGGAGGCCCCAGCAGCATAGACCTTCTCAGGCGCCAGGGGGGCCTAAGCCAGATGACAGACACCCATGCCCGCTACAACAACTTCCATATCGGCAAGTGTTTGTGGGGGACCTACAAATGCTTCGTTTGCGGGCAGAAGGGTCATAAAGCAGCGGACTTCCTGTGGGGCCCTTAGCTCCTAATCGTTATTACAACACAATCTGATTAGGGTTAATTAATTACAGCGAAAAACGAGTCTAACTTTTCTTTACAGTAAGCCCAAAATATTTCTTCTATAATTTGAATGCTAAAAATAGTATTTCATCTCACATCATAAAACGCGCCTACACATATTCAAATCCAATCATATACAAACAACTCATATCCTCGGGACATGCTCCGGTATATAGATACATGTATATATACTGGGAACAAAACATAAAACCTCAGCCCAAACTGTGACTCCCTCCAGAAGTACCCTCTCCGGCCTACTGATATCCTGGAGTACCTGCCATTGTCCACACACAAAGACAACAACAGCCCCCTTGGGGGTGAGCAAAGCTCCGTATGAAACAACCATCATATATACCACATGTATCTAAATATTGATATATGGTATGCAATGCATGTATATCGTGGAGGTATCAGGTCAAATGCCCATCCACTGAGCACATGTCATAATCAAACGAATTGCTATCAAATCAATGCTCGAGCTGGCACACCGGCCTCAGTAAGGGATACTCGTATGATAGGGTCGCCAAAGCGCCATCAAATCCCAAATCTCAATCAATCATCGGGGCCACTAATTTCTATGCTTTAAGGGTCATGTAATACCAAACATAGCGTTGTATTCACAAACCCAGAATCCAATCAAATCATATCATGGTATCCAAGGATCATAGCTCAACGTGCATGTCATGTATCGCTGTATGCATCAAACGATGTGTGTTAACAAGACATTTATTTTATACATCGATATTCAAATCACAATGTCATGTATGCCACATAAACTCTACAAATAAGGCATATAGACATGTATTCTCCAATCAATCAAACAAATCCAACATATATCATATAATACAGATACCTGTCGTATGTTACCCGGTCGCAATATACCTCAATTCTTCGTTCCAGTTGATGTAGCTTGAAATTATCAGTATAATAATTTATCTACATCAATAACATATTCATTTAAATTAATAATATGATCTAAAATCAATAATATAAGTACCAAATATCTTTTGAAACTTTGAAAATTCATATCAAATCAAAATCATAACATAATTCAATTCCGACTTCGAATACGAGTTTCTTGTCGGTTATTCTACAACATATAGGAATCTCGACTTCAAATACATGCTATTCCAGCACTTTCATATTTAGAGCTGCTGAAACTAGAAGAACTTTATCCCATGCAAATTTTACTATATTATTTACTCGTTATTTACGATATATGCATGCTGAGTCTTTAGGCTCACTAGACTTGATTGTTGTAGGTACTGATGATGTCGAGGCCTAGGGCGGGGACTAGTGATCTAGCTTGGGTCGGCAGTAGTGGAACCCGAGGACCTCATTTACAGCACTTGCCATTTTTTTTATGCTCAAACATTTTATCAGTTGTTGGATATTTTAACTTGTTATTTTGGCGAGTAATAATTTCTTCCGCTGCTATTTTGAAAATTTAAACTTGATTTATCAGTTGATTTTGTGAATGAGGCAATTTTGATTATTTTAAAAAGAAAAATTTTAATTTTTCCGCAAATTTTCAAGTACGAATTTTCGGGCCATTATAGCTGGTATGAGAGCAATGGTTTTGTAAAGGGTTGTACTACTACTGACCACGAGAAGCTCATAAAGTCACGTCTTCGGTCTGTAAGTTTTACATTTACGCATTTTATTCAAAGCATGAATTATTTGACAGCATGTTTTCATGAATTATTTTACATCCCGATTTATTTTATTGTTCAGTATTTAAATTTAAATAAATAATGGAATTATGCATGTTGATTACGTATGGGTTATGTATGGAACAGTATGCCCCCTAGACGCATTCTCGAGCGCACTAGAAATGAGGAGCCTCGCCAAGAGGAGAGGGAGGAGCAGAGGCAGGAGAGAGACTTACCACCTCCACCACCCCCTCCACCTGACATGAATGCCCAGATGCTAGCTGGAATGACTCAGTTCTTCGCACAGTTTGCGGGAAACCATGTTATGGCGACCATGCCGACAGGGCCTGAGGCTGTCTATGAGAGATTCATGAAGACGCGTCCTAAGGAGTTTTCAGGGACGACGGACCCCATGATTGCCGAGGGCTGGATCAAGTCCCTCGAGGTTATCTTCGAGTTCATGGAGCTTGGAGATGCAGACAGAGTCCGATGTGCCACCTACTTATTCGGAGGAGATTCCCGCTTATGGTGGGAAGGAGCATCAGTAGCCCTGAACATGGCTACACTGAGTTGGGTGCGCTTCACGGAGGTATTCTACTCCAAATATTTTACTGAGGAAGTGCGCACCAGGTTGACCACTGAATTCATGAGCCTGAGTCAGGGAGATATGACGTTTACAGAGTTCATCCGTAAGTTTGAGAGGGGTTGTCATTTTTTACCCCTGATTGCGAATGATGCTAAAGCCAAGTTGATGCATTTCTTGGTGGGTCTACGGCCGATCTTGCGCCATGATGTTAGGGTGTCTGACCCTACTACTTATGAGGTCGCTGTCTCCAAAGCTCTAGCCGCAGAACAAGATCATCGTGATATTGAGAGAGACCGCCAGGGCAAGCGCCCAGTCCAGATACCAAACCGCCCTCCTCCTCAGTAGCATCAGCAGCAGAACAAGAGGCCTTTTCACGGACCGCCTAGAAACAGAGGTCAGCAGCAGCAGCAGCGGGGACGCCCAGTCCCGAGGACTTTTGAGCACCCTGTTTGCCCTAAGTGCTCACGTCGCAATCCTGAAGCATGTATATTTGGCTCAGGGAAGTGTTACAAGGGTGGCAGTCCAGACCACATGTTGGTGCAGTGCCCTCAGAGGAATCTGCTTACCCAAAGCAGAGTGTTTGCTCTCCATGCTACGGAGACGAACCCAGATACGATGCTCATGACAGGTACCTTTGAGCTTTAAGTTTACATTTGGGATTTAATGTTTTGGGATTCTGGTTAATATTTTTTAACTTAGAATTGCTAGAGGATTGCATGCTCTACTCAGTATTATTTTGGAAATTTAAGTTAGAAGAACTCTGGCCTTTGCATGTCTATAAGTTTAGTTCTTGTAACTATTGGGTTCAGTTTAGTGTTCCAACCTTTCAGGGAGAATTTTTATAGCTGGTTCCGCTACGAAAGCCTTGATAGATTCAGGGGCTACTCACTCGTTTATTTCGGAGGTCTTTGCTAACTTTCTCCAAGTTAAGACCATCGGGCTAGATGTAGCCTATTCAGTAGTATTGCCTTCGGGTGAGGAGATGGCAGCTACCAATGTTATCCGAGACATAGATCTTGAGCTCCATGGCAACCTCGTTTATGCGGATCTGATCGTGCTGCTGATGCCAGAGTTTGACATTATTCTAGGGATGGATTGGCTATTGCGGAACAGAGTTATGATTGACTTCCAGCGGAGATCTGTTCTAGTCCGACCGCCTGGGATGACACAGTTCTTATTTAAGCTAGACAACTACTTTCCTTTACCGCGCATTATTCCTTATGTCTAGGCTAGGAAGCTTATTCATAGAGGACGTCGGGCGTTTTTAGCGACTTTTATATCTGTCCCCGAGGCACCCAGTTAGTCAGCCGCAGATGTTCCGATTGTTAGAGACTTCTTAGACGTTTTTCTTGAAGATGTCTCTGGAATGCCACCCGAGAGAGAGGTGGAGTTTTCTATCGAGCTTATGCCAGGTACGACTCTGATATCCAAAGCGCCGTACTGACTAGCACCGACAGAGATGACAGAGCTTAAGAAGCAGATTCAGGAACTTCTGGATAAGGAGTTCATTCGCAAGAGTTTTTCACCATGGGGCGCGCCAGTCTTGTTTGTGAAGAAGAAGGATGGCTCTATGAGGCTTTGTATTGACTACAGGGAGTTGAACAGGGTTACAGTGAAGAACAAGTACCCACTTCCGAGGATCGAGTATTTGTTTGACCAGTTGCAGGGAGCTTGGATTTTCTCCAAGATAGATCTGCGTTCCAGTTATCACCAGTTGAGGGTAAGAGATGCTGATGTTTCCAAGACTTCTTTCAGGACTCGTTATGGCCGCTATGAGTTCCTTGTGATGCCGTTCGGTCTGACGAATGCGCCAACGATCTTCATGGATCTCATGAATCGCGTATTTCAGCCGTATCTTGATAAGTTTGTTATAGTATTCATAGACGACATTTTCGTCTACTCGAAGAATCAGGAGGATCACAACAGACATCTGACCACAGTGCTGCAGACCTTGCAGAAGCACAAGTTATTCGAAAAGTTCAGTAAGTGCGAATTCTTGTTAGAGAAGGTGGCGTTCTTAGGCCACATTGTTTTTAGCAGTGGTATTGAGGTAGACCCTGCGAAAGTTGCCCCAGTCAGAGATTGGGTTGTGCCGCAGAATGCATCAGAGATCCGCAGTTTTCTTGGGCTAGCAGGATATTATCGGAAGTTCATTAAGGGATTCTCCTCTATTGCCGTTCCACTAACATCATTGACCAAGAAGAATGCTAAATTTTTGTGGAGCGAGGAGTGTCAGAAGAGCTTTGATACTTTGAAGCAAGCTCTTATCTCACCACCAGTTTTGGCCATGCCGTCAGGGCCCGGTGAGTTTGTTCTGTATACCGATGCTTCGAAGCTCGGTTTGGGCGCAGTATTGATGCAGCATGGGAAGGTGATAGCTTATGCTTCTCGACAGCTGAAAACTCATAAGAAGAACTACCCTACCCATGATCTAGAGTTGGCAGCTGTAGTTTTTGCCTTGAAGATTTGGAGGCATTATTTGTATGGAGAGAAGTGCCAGATTTTTACCGACCACAAGAGCCTCAAGTATTTCTTCACGCAGAAGGAGCTGAACATGCGTCAGAGGCGTTGGTTGGAGCTTGTGAAGGATTATAAGTGTGACATTAGCTACCACCCGGGTAAAGCTAATGTAGTTGCGGATGCATTGAGCAGAAAAGTCGCAGTGATGGCTCATTTGACAGTTTCGAGACCTCTTAAGATTGAGATGCAGAGGTTTGATCTAGAGTCATATCCTCAAGGTAGAGTTCCCCGTCAATCTACCTTGACTATTCAGTCCTCTCTTTTAGACCATATTCGCAGTGGTCAGTCAGCAGATGAGCAGTTAGCAAAGTGGAAGCAGAGAGATGAGGCCAAGGGCAGTGTCTTGTATTCAGTTAGTGACGGTATTGTGAGATACCGAGACAGGATATGGGTTCCAAGCAGCGATTCTATTTGAGCAGATATCCTATCAGAGGCCCACATGTCTCCGTACTCCATTCACCCTGGGAGTACGAAGATGTACAAAGACTTGCAGTTATTGTATTGGTGGCCAGGGATGAAGAAAGACATCAGACGATTTGTATCCGAGTGTCTGACTTGCCAGTTAGTGAAGGCGGAGCATCAGAGACCAGCAGGTTTGCTCAAGCCTCTTCCTATTTCCGGTGGAAATGAGAGAATGTTACCATGGACTTCGTGACCGGATTGCCGAAGTAAGTCAGAGGATCAAATGCCATCTGGGTGATTGTAGATTGTCTTACCAAATCAGTGCACTTCTTGCCTATTAAGACGACTTTCACCATGATTCAGTATGTGGAGTTATACATTCGGGAGATAGTCCGACTTCATGGTATTTCAGTTTCTATCGTATCTGACAGAGATCCCAGATTTACTTCCTCATTTCGGAAGAGCTTGCATTCGACTATGGCTACGAATTTGCTGTTTAGCACAGCTTTCCATCCGCAGACAGATGTGCAGTCAGAGCGAGTTATTCAGATCTTGGAGGATCTTCTCCGTGCTTGCGTCATTGATTTCTCTGGGAGTTGGGAGTCGAACTTACCATTGGTAGAGTTCACCTATAACAACAATTTTCAGTCGTCTATACTGTAAAGGACCTAAAACTCCTTTCTTGAAATTTGCGGAAAATTAAAAATTTTCTTTTTAAAAGAACTTAAATGGCCTCATTCATAAAATCACTGGGGAATCAAGTTCAATGTTTAAAATAATAGCAGCGGAAGAAAATAAAGTTTTGCCAACAACAACAATTTAAAAATTTTCCAACGACTGATAAAAATTGTTTGCGGAATAAAATAACAACTGCTGCACTGAGGTCCTCGGGTGCCACTACTGCCGACCCAAGCTGGCTCACTGGTCCCCGCCCTCGGCCCTGGCCTCATCAGTACCTACAACAATCAAGTCTAGTGAGCCTAAAGACTCAGCATGCATATATCGCAGGTAACGAGTAAAAATCTGAATTTAAAATATGCATGGGATAAAATATCATGTCCTGAGGCATGCTGAAAATAATCTGTACTGAGCAATTATAATACGTGCATAACTGAACTGATAATCACAGTAAAAATGTTTGCTCCTTGGAGCCTGTACTGAAATAACTGATAAAATTTTCTGTCGAGATTATGTTTTACGCCTGTGGCCACTGCACTAAGCTGAACTGATCGGTAACTGGCTACCGGGGAGGCTGAAACTGAACTGAGCTGGCAGGTCACTGGCGACCGGGTGGTACCATACTGAACTGATCGGTCATTGGCGACCGTATAAAATAACACTCCCACATAGTGAATGAACCACAAGCCATATCGCATAAATCTCAAAAATAATCATTTTCTATTTAATGCACGTAAAATAATTAACTGGCGTAATGAAAATTCCTGTAATTTTTCCAACTGGGTTGGATTGGATCGTCCCCAGGCTCGCTGCAACCTAACTGTGCCATGAAAGATATGCAATAGCTTAAACTTGACCAACTATGCAAGTTACATTCAAAAGATGCGACTATGACGCCTAATGGCTTCGCATTTAATCATGACTCCGAGCCAACCTGAACCGACACCGAACCGACGTATAGTCATGATTAAAATATGCTGAAAAAATCATAAAATAATGCTCCTAAATGATAGGGTCGAAATCTAGGTGGAATGGAGGCCAAAACACGAAACGCTCTTTCGAGAGTCAATTTGGCACATTGCACCGTAAATTCTCGTACGACCTCGAAAATGATCCGAATGACAAACGGTCAAAAACATGACCTTCCCAACTCAATGAGGCACTGTCCAGTCCAAGGCCATGGGCTAAAAGCCAACCAAGAACTCAAAAGAGCCTTCTAAACGACACAGCAACATGCTGTAATTTCCAGCAGCTGCGCAACTACAAGACTTGCGTTGGTTTCAAGACTATCGGCCATTAGGGGCGTGAACCACCGACCAGAGACTCTTACCAACATCCCAAGGAATGATTTGAACCATGGCTAAGGGCCCTAGGCCAGCCACAATCCGCATCACACCAAAACTCAACCGAAGGGTCCAACCGAGAGCAACGTGCATGCGTGTGTAGTGTTTTGCTTAGATCGATGTCTTGCGTCATTCCAGTGGCCATTTGATTGACCATGGCACGATCTAGACATCTAGGAGCATGATATGAACCGTGGCTAAGGGCCATAGGCCAACCAAGATCCACACCAAGCAAACACAAACCGAAACCATATGCTGAACAAAGGAAGAAGCCGAATGGGGAAAGGGGCTGTTTTGGACCAAGCCACCAAAAGGGCAACTTAGTCACGTCTTAGACTTGCTAGGGGAGTGATCCAACCATGGCTATAGGCCTTTGGGGCAGCCAAGATCTGATCCACAACCCTTGACACAAAACTGAAATTTCGAAACACAAATCTGCGCCTATATGAACTTGCTGTCATTCTGAATTTCCAGCAAGCATGGGGCTGGTTTGAATGGACCAACATGGTCCCAATGCATCCTACTACATGTATATAAGCCGCCTTGGGAGCCTGGGGTCGAACCACAACCTGAAACCATCAAAACTAAAAGAAAACGTGAAGCTGCCATGAAGAGCCGAAATTCTGCATGTGTTGTTTCAAAATGTTTGGACATGGATCTCGATTTTTGCTTGAATAAACATGATCAAGTACTGAAAAATAAATGATAATATGACTTGATTGAGGTTTAGAAAGAATCTAGACATGCCTGGTTTCGTTTCGAAAGAAAACGAACGAAACGACGACAACACGGCACGGAGGAGATGGAGCGCTTCTTGTCTACCTTTCTTGCTCTCGATTTTTCTTGCCTTCCCTCTAGCTAAGACTCACGATTTTTCTACACTGAAAATGGATCTGAATGATGAGGTATTTCGGTGGTGAGGGAGGGGGAGTGATGGTTATGAAGGTGAGGAGAAGGGTGCACAATAATAGAATCATATCAAGACCAAGTCTTCCCAAATTTGAATTTTGAATTATGGTTTGATATCAAATGAGTTGGTGGATGCTTCTAGGAGGTAGTGGCCGATTATTAGCTTGTTTTCTAGTCTAGGATATGTCCATTAATTAATTAAATGGTGCTCCCAAAAATCCTAGAATTATCCTACAACTTACATGCAAAGAAATGGTCAAAAGGTTGATGAGTTGGCAATTGAGTTGCCTAGCAACTAAGGGGCCGAAATTATGCTAATAAAATGAGTGAGAAGTGATGGTTATCTAGTCAACTAATAATCCTTGAAAGCCTTACTAATCCTTTAAATAATTTAGTGAGCTAACTCCTTAATTAAATAACTTAAATGAGCTCATTTCTTAATCACCTCAAATAATTAAATTAAATCCTCAAACCTCCCTTACTAACTTAAATGAACTTACTTGCTAGCTAAATTAACTTCTGGAAAAATTTCTCGAATCTTAAATTCTACCTCAAAACTCCGACTCCGGTCCGGCCTCACTGAAATAACTGAAATGCTAAAAATCAAACTACTGAACTGAAATAATGAATAATTAACTTCAAATAAATGGATTTAAAATAATTATGCAATGAAGTCAATTAAATTTAAAAATCTAGAATTATGCACGGCTTAAACGTCTACTGATTTACGGGTGCTACAATCCTTCCCCCCTTAAAATAAATTTCGTCCTCGAAATTAGAACTCACCGAATAAATCGGGGTATCGATCTCTCATCTCCGGCTCAGACTCCCACGTAGCTTCCTCCTCTGAATGGTTGAGCCATTTGACTTTGACTCGCTTAACAAGCTTGTTCCGAAGTTTCTTCTCCTTTCTGTCTAGGATCTGCACGGGTCTCTCCTCATAAGATAAGTTCGGAGTAAGCTGCAACGGCTCGAAATTCAGCACATGCGAAGGATTTGCCATATACTTCCTCAGCATGGAGACGTGGAACACATTGTGTACTCCGGCCAGATTTGGCGGAAGAGCCACACGATACGCTAGCGTCCCAACTCTGTCGAGGATCTCAAACGGTCCAATGAATCTCGGACTGAGCTTCCCTTTCTTCCCAAATCTCATGACACCCTTCATAGGTGCCACTTTCACGAAGACATGATCGCCCACTGCAAACTCTAAGTCTCTCCTCCGCTGATCGGCATAACTCTTTTGTCGGCTCTGAGCAGTCCTCATCCTATCACGGATCTTGACTACTACATCTGCTGCCTGCTGAACAATCTCTGGACCCAACTCAGCTCTCTCTCCTACTTCATTCCAATGAACAGGAGATCTACACTTGCGGCCATACAGTTCTTCATACGGAGCCATACCTATAGACGACTGGAAACTGTTGTTATAGGTGAACTCTACCAATGGTAAGTTCGACTCCCAACTCCCAGAGAAATCAATGACGCAAGCACGGAGAAGATCCTCTAAGATCTGAATAACTCGCTCCGACTGTCCATCTGTCTGCGGATGGAAAGCTGTGCTAAACAGCAACTTCGTACCCAAAGTCGAATGCATACTCTTCCAAAACGAGGAAGTGAATCTGTGATCTCTGTTGGATACGATAGAAACCGGAATACCATGGAGTCGGACTATCTCTCGGATATACAGCTCTGCATACTGAACCATGGTGAAAGTCGTCTTAATAGGCAAGAAGTGCGCTGATTTGGTAAGACGATCTACAATCACCCAGATGGCATTCGATCCTCTGGCTGACCTCGGCAATCCGGTCACAAAGTCCATGGTAATGTTCTCCCACTTCCACTCGGGAATAGGAAGAGGCTTGAGCAAACCTGCACTCTGATGCTCGGCCTTCACTAACTGGAAAGTCAGGCACTCGGATACAAAACGCCTGATGTCCTTCTTCATCCCTGGCCACCAATACAATAGCTGCAGATCTTTGTACATCTTCGTACTCCCAGGGTGAATGGAGTACGGGGACGTATGGGCCTCTGATAAGATGACTGCTCGGATAGAATCACTGCTAGGAACCCATATCCTATCTCGGTATCACACAATACCGTTGCTGACTGTATACAAGACACTGCCCTTGGCTTCATCTCTCTTCTTTCACTGTGCCAATTGCTCATCTGTGACCTGACCACTGCGAATACGGTCAATAAGAGAGGACTGGATAGTCAAGGTAGATAAACGAGGAACTCTACCTCGCGGATAAGTCTCAAGATCGAACTTCTGCATCTCAATCTGAAGAGGTTTCTGAATCGTCAAGTGAGCCATCACTGCCACTTTCCTGCTCAAAGCATCCGAAACTACATTAGCTTTACCCGGGTGGTAGCTAATGTCACAATCGTAGTCTTTCACAAGCTCCAACCAACGCCTCTGATGCATGTTCAGCTCCTTCTGCGTAAAGAAATACTTGAGGCTCTTGTGGTCGGTAAAGATCTGACACTTCTCTCCATACAGATAGTGCCTCCAAATCTTCAAAGCAAAAACTACGGCCGCTAACTCCAGATCATGGGTAGGGTAATTCTTCTCATGAATTTTCAGCTGTCGAGAAGCATACGCTATCACTCTCCCATGCTGCATCAAAACTGCACCTAAACCAAGCTTCGAAATATCGGTATAAAGGACAAACTCGCCGGATCCTGACGGTACAGCCAAAACGGGTGCTGAGATAAGAGCTTGCTTCAAAGTATCGAAGCTCTTCTGACACTCCTCGCTCCACACAAACTACACATTTTTCTTGGTCAGTGCTGTGAGTGGAACGGCAATGGATGAGAATCCCTGAATGAACTTCCTGTAATATCCTGCTAGCCCAAGAAAACTGCAGATCTCTGATGCATTCTGAGGCACAACCCAATCTCTGACTGCTGCAACTTTCGCCGGGTCTACCTCAATGCCACTGCTAGAAACAATGTGGCCCAAGAACGCCACCTTCTCTAACCAGAATTCGCACTTACCTTTGCGAATAGTTTATGTTTCTGCAATGTCTGCAACACTGTGGTTAGATGCCTGCTGTGCTCCTCCCGACTCTTGGAGTAGACGAGAATGTCATCTATGAACACTATCACAAACTGGTCGAGGTACGGCTGAAATACGCGATTCATTAGATCCATGAAGATCGCCGGCGCATTCGTCAGACCGAACGGCATCACTAGGAACTCGTAGTGGCCATAACGAGTCCTGAAAGCTGTCTTCGAGACATCAGCATCTCTCACCCTCAACTGGTGATAACCGGAACGCAGATCTATCTTGGAGAAAATCGAAGCTCCCTGCAACTGGTCAAACAGATCCTCAATCCTCGGCAGTGGGTATTTATTCTTCACTGTAACCCTGTTCAACTCCCTGTAGTCAATGCAAAGCCTCATCGAGCCATCCTTCTTTTTCACAAATAAGACCGGCGCGCCCCATGGAGAAAAGCTCGGGCGAATGAACTCCTTGTCGAGAAGTTCCTGAATCTGCTTCTTAAGCTCTGCCATCTCTGTCGGTGCTAGTCGGTATGGCTCTTTGGATATCGGAGCCGTACATGGCATAAGCTCAATGGAAAACTCCACCTCTCTCTCGGGTGGCATACCAGAGACGTCTTCGGGAAAAACGTCTAAGAAATCTCTGACAATCGGAACATCTGAGGCTGACTGGCTGGGTTCCTCGGGGACAGATAAAAAGGTCGCTAGAAATGCCCGACACCCTCTATGCATGAGTTTCCTAGCCTGAACATAAGGAATAATGCGCGGTAAAGGAAAGTACCTGTCCGGCTCAAATAAGAACTGCTCCATTCCAGGCGGTCGGACAAGAACAGATCTCCGCTGGAAGTCTATCAACACTCTGTTCTTCAATAGCCAGTCCATCCCTAGGATGATGTCAAATTCCGGCATCGGTAGCACAATCAAATCAGCATAAACAGGATTACCGTGCAGCTCAAGGTCTATATCTCGGATAACATTGGTGGCTGCCATCTCCTCGCCTGACGGCCACACTACTGAAAAGGCTGTATCTAGCCCAATGGTCTGGATCTTGAGAAAGTTTGCAAAGACCTCCGAAATAAATGAGTGAGTGGCCCCTGAATCTATCAAGGCCTTAGTAGCGGAACCAGATATAAAAATTCTCCCTGAAAGAGCGGAGCTCTAAGTTGAATCCCACTACAAGATCTAAACTTATAGACATGCAAAGGTCAAGGTTCCTCTAGCTTAATTCCTCTGAAATAAATCTGAGTAGAGCATGCAATCCTATAACAGTTCTAAGTTCAAAAATCTAAATCCCGATTCCCAAAATGCTGAAATTCGAAGAATAACTTAAAGTTTAAAGGTACCTGTCAACAACATAGTCTCCGGGTTGGTTTCCGCGGCATGGAGAGCAAAAACTCTGCCTTGGGTAGGCAGATTCCTCTGAGGGCACTGCAGCAACATGTGGTCTGGACTGCCACACTTAAAACACTTTCCTGAGCCAGCCATACATGCTCCAGGATGGCGACGTGAGCACCTGGGACAAACTGGGTGCTCCTGAGTCCTCGGGGCTGGGCGTCCCCGCTGCTGCTGGTGCTGCTGCTGCTGGCCTCGGTTCCTGGGCGGTCCATGAAAAGGCCTCTTATTCTGCTGCTGATGCTGATGAGGAGGAGGGCGGTGCGGTGCCTGGACTGGGCGCTTGCCCTGGCGATCCCTCTCGATATCCCGCAGATCCTGCTCTGCGGCTAAGGCCTTGGAGACGTCAATCTCATAAGTAGCAGGGTTAGATACCCTAACATCCCGGCGCAAGATCGGCCGTAAACCCACCAGGAAGTGCATCAGCTTGGCTCTGGCATCATTCGCGATCAGGGGCACAAAGTGACAGCCCCTCTCGAACTTACGGATAAACTCTGTAACCGTCATATCCCCCTGTCTCAGGTTCATGAACTCGGTGGTCAGCCTGGTGCGAACCTCCTCAGCAAAATACTTGGAGTAGAAAACTTCCGTAAAGCGGGTCCAAGAAAGTGTAGCCAAGGTCAGGGCTACCGAAGCTCCTTCCCACCATAAGCGGGACGTGTCCAGTGAACAGGTAGGTGGCACATCGGACTCGGTCTGCGTCCCCCAGCTCCATAAACTCAAAGATGACCTCGAGGGATTTGATCCATCCCTCGGCAACCATGGGGTCAGATGTCCCAGAGAATTCCTTCGGGCGCATCTTCATGAATCGCTCATAAACAGCCTCGGGCCCTGTCGGCCTGGCTACGGCTGCGGCATTGCCCCCCGCAAACTGTGCGAAGAACTGTGCCATCCCAGCTAACATCTGGGCACTCATGTCCGGTGGTGGCGGTGGAGGAGGTGTTAGGTCTCCCTCCGGTCTATGCTCCTCTCTGTCCTCTCGGCGAGGCTCCACCTCTCTGTTGCGCTCTAAAATGCGTCTAGGGGGCATACTGTTCCAACATAACCCATACGTAACTAACATGCATAATTCCATAATTTATTTTAAATGAACCCTGAAATACTGAAAATCTGGAAGCATGCTGACAAACTAATTCATGCTTTAACTAAAATGCTGAACAAAATGCTGAACTGAAAAAATTACAGACCGAAGACGTGGCTTCGTGAGCTTCTCACGGTCAGTAGTAGTTAAACCCTATACAGAACCACCGCTCTGATACCAACTGTAAAGGGCCTAAAACTCCTTTCTTGAAATTAGCGGAAAATTAAAAATTTTCTTTTTAAAAGAACTTAAATGGCCCCATTCATAAAATCACTGGGGAATCAAGTTCAATGTTTAAAATAATAGCAGCGGAAGAAAATAAAGTTTTGCCAACAACAACAATTTAAAAATTTTCCAACGACTGATAAAAATTGTTTGCGGAATAAAATAAAAACTGCTGCACTGAGGTCCTCGGGTGCCACTACTGCCGACCCAAGCTGGCTCACTGGTCCCCGCCCTCGGCCCTGGCCTCATCAGTACCTACAACAATCAAGTCTAGTGAGCCTAAAGACTCAGCATGCATATATCGCAGGTAACGAGTAAAAATCTGAATTTAAAATATGTATGGGATAAAATATCATGTCCTGAGGCATGCTGAAAATAATCTGTACTGAGCAATTATAATACGTGCATAACTGAACTGATAATCACAGTAAAAATGTTTGCTCCTTGGAGCCTGTACTGAAATAACTGATAAAATTTTCTGTCTAGATTATGTTTTACGCCTGTGGCCACTGCACTAAGCTGAACTGATCGGTAACTGGCTACCGGGGAGGCTGAAACTGAACTGAGCTGGCCGGTCACTGGCGACCGGGTGGTACCATACTGAACAGATCAGTCACTGGCGACCGTATAAAATAACACTCCCACATAGTGAATGAACCACAAGCCATATCGCATAAATCTCAAAAATAATCATTTTCTATTTAATGCACGTAAAATAATTAACTGGCGTAATGAAAATTCCTGTAATTTTACCAACTGGGTTGGATTGGATCGTCCCCAGGCTCGCTGCAACCTAACTGTGCCATGAAAGATATGCAATAGCTTAAACTTGACCAACTATGCAAGTTACATTCAAAAGATGCGACTATGACGCCTAATGGCTTCGCATTTAATCATGACTCCGAGCCAACCTGAACCGACACCGAACCGACGTATAGTCATGATTAAAATATGCTGAAAAAATCATAAAATAATGCTCCTAAAATGATAGGGTCGAAATCTAGGTGGAATGGAGGCCAAAACACGAAACGCTCTTTCGAGAGTCAATTTGGCACATTGCACCGTAAATTCTCGTACGACCTTGAAAATGATTCGAATGACGAACGGTCAAAAACATGACCTTCCCAACTCAATGAGGCACTGTCCAGTCCAAGGCCATGGGCTAAAAGCCAACCAAGAACTCAAACGAGCCTTCTAAATGACACAGAAACATGCTGTAATTTCCAGCAGCTGCGCAACTACAAGACTTGCATTGGTTTCAAGACTATCGGCCATTAGGGGCGTGAACCACCGACCAGAGACTCTTACCAACATCCCAAGGAATGATTTGAACCATGGCTAAGGGCCCTAGGCCAGCCACAATCCGCATCACACCAAAACTCAACCGAAGGGTCCAACCGAGAGCAACGTGCATGCGTGTGTAGTGTTTTGCTTAGATCGATGTCTTGCGTCATTCCAGTGGCCATTTGATTGACCATGGCACAATCTAGACATCTAGGAGCATGATATGAACCATGGCTAAGGGCCATAGGCCAACCAAGATCCACACCAAGCAAACAAAAACCGAAACCATATGCTGAACAAAGGAAGAAGCCGAATGGGGAAAGGGGCTGTTTTGATGTTTTGATTAAAAACCGAGGGGCCATGGACCAAGCCACCAAAAGGGCAACTTAGTCACGTCTTAGACTTGCTAGGGGAGTGATTCAACCATGGCTATAGGCCCTTGGGGCAGCCAAGATCAGATCCACAACCCTTGACACAAAACTGAAATTTCGAAACACAAATCTGCGCCTATGGGAACTTGCTGTCATTCTGAATTTCCAGCAAGCATGGGGCTGGTTTGAATGGACCAACATGGCCAATGCATCCTACTACATGTATATAAGCCGCCTTGGGAGCCTGGGGTCGAACCACAACCTGAAACCATCAAAACTAAAAGAAAACGTGAAGCTGCCATGAAGAGCCGAAATTCTGCATGTGTTGTTTCAAAATGTTTGGACATGGATCTAGATTTTTGCTTGAATAAACATGATCATGTACTGAAAAATAAATGATAATATGACTTGATTGAGATTTAGAAAGAATCTAGACATGCCTGGTTTCGTTTCGAAAGAAAACGAACGAAACGACGACGACGCGGCACGGAGGAGATGGAGCGCTTCTTGTCTACCTTTCTTGCTCTCGATTTTTCTTGCCTTCCCTCTAGCTAAGACTCACGATTTTTCTACACTGAAAATGGATCTGAATGATGAGGTATTTCGGTGGTGAGGGAGGGGGAGTGATGGTTATGAAGGTGAGGAGAAGGGTGCACAATAATAGGATCATATCAAGACCAAGTCTTCCCAAATTTGAATTTTGAATTATGGTTTGATATCAAATGAGTTGGTGGATGCTTCTAGGAGTTAGTGGCCGATTATTAGCTTGTTTTCTAGTCTAGGATATGTCAATTAATTAATTAAATTGTGCTCCCAAAAATCCTAGAATTATCCTACAACTTACATGCAAAGAAATGGTCAAAAGGTTGATGAGTTGGCAATTGAGTTGCCTAGAAACTAAGGGGCCGAAATTATGCTAATAAAATGAGTGGGAAGTGATGGTTATCTAGTCAACTAATAATCCTTGAAAGCCTTACTAATCCTTTAAATAATTTAGTGAGCTAACTCCTTAATTAAATAACTTAAATGAGCTCATTTCTTAATCACCTCAAATAATTAAATTAAATCCTCAAACCTCCCTTACTAACTTAAATGAACTTACTTGCTAGCTAAATTAACTTCTGGAAATATTTCTTGAATCTTAAATTCTACCTCAAAACTCCGACTCCGGTCCGGCCTCAATGAAATAACTGAAATGCTAAAAATCAAACTACTGAACTGAAATAATGAATAATTAACTTCAAATAAATGGATTTAAAATAATTATGCAATGAAGTCAATTAAATTTAAAAATATAGAATTATGCACGGCTTAAACGTCTACTGATTTACGGGTGCTACATATACGTATGGCTCCGTATGAAGCATTGTATGGCAGTAAGTGTAGATTTCCTGTGCGTTGGGATGAAGTAGGAGAGAGAGCAGAGTTGGGTCCAGAGATTATTCAGCAGGCTACCGATGTAGTAGTCAAGATCCGTGATAGGATGAGGACTGCTCAGAGTCGACAGAAGAGTTATGCAGATCAGCGGAGGAGAGATTTAGAGTTTGCCGTCGGCGACCATGTCTTTGTGAAGGTAGCACCTATGAAGGGTTTCATGCGATTCGGAAAGAAAGGGAAGCTCAGTCCGAGATTCATTGGACCATTTGAGATCCTCGATAGAGTTGGGACGCTAGCTTATCGTGTGGCTCTTCCGCCGAATCTGGCCTGGAGTACACAATGTCTTCCACGTCTCTATGCTGAGGAAGTACATGGCGAATCCTTCGCATGTCTTAAACTTTGAGCCGTTGCAGATTACTCCGAACCTATCTTATGAGGAGAGACCAGTGAAGATCTTAGACAGACAGGAGAAGAAGCTTCGGAACAAGCTGGTTAAGCAAGTCAAAGTCAAATGGCTCAACCATTCAGAGGAGGAAGCTATGTGGGAGTCGGAGTCAGAGATGAGGAGTCGGTACCCCGAGTTATTCGGTGAGTTTTAATTTCGAGGACGAAATTTATTTTAAGGGGGGAAGAGTTGTAGAACTCGTAAATTAGACTACGTATAAGCCATTCATAATTCTAGTATTTTAAATTAAAATGATTTTATTGCATGAGTATTTAAATGCTTTTCTTTAAAGTTAATTATTTTATGCAGTAGTTTAAATTTTTATCTTTTCAGTTATGTCAGTGAGGCCGGACTGGAGTTGGAGTTTTGAGATAGAATTTAAGATTTAAAAATCATTCCCATAGTTTATTTTAGCTAGCTAGTAAGTTGATTTAAGTTAAAAAGGAGGTTTAAGGAATTATTTTAGTAACTTGAGGTGAGTAGGAAATAAGTTCACTTAGGTCCCTTAATTTTTGGTGTTAATTCCCTAAATTATTTAAAGGATAGGTAAGGCTCTTAAGGTTTAAAAATTTACTAACCAAACAATATTTTCCTTCCATTTATTGAATAAATTTCGGCCACCCCATAGTGAGACAACAATTCTATGCCAACTCCCCCTTTGACCCTTTCCTTGTCACTCCTTAGCATGGTAATCTTTTCACCCTTAATTAATTAATATTAGAACATTATCCTAGTCTAGATTAGCATGAGAAATCGGCCACACCCCATTCGTTTATCCCTCCAAAAAATCATTTGATATCAACCAATTCAAAATTCAAAAGAGAGGAAACTTGGTCATACCATTTGAGTTCCTTTATTATTGGATCTCCCCTCACTCTCCTAACCATTCCCTCCCTCTCCATTACTTCGAAATTCAGAGAGAAATTGAGAGAAAAATCGTGAGCAAGCCTTAGAAAAAAACAAGAGAAAAATCGAGTAGAAGAAAAGAAGGTAGCAAAGCGCTCCGTCTCCTCCGCGCCGTGTCGTTGCGTTTCGTTCGTTTTCTTTTCAAAACGAAACCAAGGCATGTTTATATTTTTTTAACTCTTCAATCAAGACATAGTAGTATTTTGAAACATCATAATCATGATTATTTTAAGCTCAAAACGGAAATCCTTCCATACCATTTTCGAATAATGAAGTGCAGAATTTTTTTGTTCTCCTTTCATGCTTCACGGTTCGCTTGTTTTTGTGAGTACAGGTGGATGGTTTGATTCCAGGCTCCCAAGGCTACATCTAAACATGTACTAGGATGGATTAGGACCACGTTGATCCATTAGTTCAGCCCCCATGCTTGCTGGAAATCGAAAGGACAGCAACTCCCCGAACATGTCCCAATTTCATTCGATTTTCTTGATTGATGTAAAGGTTGATGGATCTAATCTTGGCTTCCCTAAGGGCTATATCCATGGTTATAACCTCTACTAATGATGTCTAAGACGTGACCAAGTGGCCCTTTTGAGGCTTGGTCCATGGTGGAATCGGTTTTTAAATCAAACAACAAGAACAGCCACTTCGACCCTTTTAAATTCTGCATGTGTCCTCTCGGTTGTGGGTGTTTGTGTGGATCTTTTTTGGCTTTTTAGCCCTTATCCATGGTTCAAACCATACCCTAGGATGTTGGTAAGAGGTTCTGGTCGGTGGTTCAAGTCCCAATGGCCATTAGCCTCGCAAACGACGCAAGGAAACCAAAGCACAGCTGCTGTATTTTGTGGACAGAATCAGTGGCTTATTCGAGTTCTTGGTTGGCTTTTAGCCTATGGCCTTTGACTGGACAGTGCCTCATTGAGTTAGGAAGGTCATGTTTTTGGCCGTTTGTGATTCGGATCATTTTTGAAGTCGTACGAGAAATTACGGTGCGATGTGCCAAATTGACTCTCGAAAGAGCGTTTCATGTTTTGGCCTCCATTCACCAAAATTTCGACTTGCATCATTTTAGGAGCATTATTTCATCATTTTAAGTGTATTTTATTCATGACTAAATGATGGTTCGGTGTTGGTTCGGGTTGGCACGGAGTCATGATTAAATACGGAGTCGTTAGGCGTAATTGTCTCGTTTTTTGATTCAATTACAAAGTTTGGTCAAGAAAATCATTTGCATATTTTTCATGTTAAATTTAGGTCGCAGCGAGCCTGGGAACGATCCAATCCATGTGGTAAAATAATACAGGATATTTCATTATGCCATTTAATTATATTACATGCATAAAAATATAAAATATTCATTTTTTAGATTTATGCGATATTGCTTGTGGCCATTTCACTATCATAGGAGCATTGTATTATCCGGTTGCCAGTTACCGGTAAGTTCAGTTCATTTATGTACCACCCAGTATACTATTGCATTAGTCTGATCAGACGTTCATTACTAAACCCGGTCGCCAAGTACCGGTAAGGTCGCCAGTTACCGGTCAGTTCAGATCAGTGCAGGGGCCACTTGCGTAGACCATAATCTCAACAGAAAATTATTACATGCTATTTCAGTACAGGGCTCCAAGGAGCAAACATTTTCACTATGATTTTCAGTTCAGTTATGCACGTATTATCATTGTTTATGACAAGTTATTTTCACATTATGCCTCATGACATGATTTTTTATCCCATGCAAATTTCACTATATTATTTACTCAATTTTTACGACATATGCATGCTGAGTCTTTAGGCTCACTAGACTTGATTGATTGTAGGTATTGATGATGTCGAGGCCGAGGGCGGGGACCAGTGAGCTAGCTTGGGTCGGCAGTAGTGGAACCCCGAGGACCTCATTTACAGCACTTGCCATTTTTTTTATGCTCAAACATTTTATCAGTTGTTGGATACTTTAACTTGTTATTTTGGCGAGTAATAATTTCTTCCGCTGCTATTTTGAACATTTAAACTTGATTTATCAGTTGATTTTGTGAATGAGGCAATTTTGATTATTTTAAAAAGAAAAATTTTAATTTTTCCGCAAATTTTCAAGTACGAATTTTCTGGCCATTATAGTTATTGTAATCTGAAATGATTTGATGATAATTGATGCGATTGTAGATGGAACGGATCAGACCGGGATAGGCGAAGAATGAATTACGTGCGAGGACTGAGCACCTCGCGCATATGCGCGACCCAGCCGTGCGCATATGCGCGAGGTAGGCAGAGAACCTCGCGCATATGCGCGCAAGGATCGGCGCATTGTCGCGCATATGGGCAATTGTGGCAGAGAGTTGCAAAGGTCCTCGCGCATATGCGCTGGGCGTGGGCGCGCATATGCGCGAGCTGCCGAGAATACACGCGCCGAGACAGAATGTCTCGCGCATATGCGCCGAAGGAGGTCTCGCATATGCGCGAGACGTGCAGTGAATAGAATGAGCCACTTGCCCCTTGCATGCATGATATATATATATAAAAATCTTCATTTCTTATAATCCGGCAAGAAAATGAGAGAATCATAGGGAAAGCTTCAAACTTCTTCAAATCAAAGAATCGAGATTTACGGAAGATCCAACCGTCTGATTTTGAATCCGAGTGCAGTACCGTCTTCCTATCGACAAGAGCTTCAAGTGGACGTAAGTTTTACTACGTTTTGTCTTGATTTGAAAATATGATATGGAAGGAATCGGATATGATTCATATATGGCGTTCTTGACATAGTAGACATCGTATAATCGAGACCGGATTTAAAAACTGATACCGTATGAAATTTTTATGTTTATCAGAATGGATTTGATTGAGATTTGATATCAGATTTGTATTGTTATCGATCATGAGTTGCGATTTGTATCTGTTGATATTTGTATTGCTGGGTATATTGAGATTGTGCAGTTATACCGCTAAAACAGAATTAGATTGAGTTCTGATTATATCTAGTATTATTTTGAGTGGTGTATTGATATTGTACTCCTCGATATTGTCATTACTAGATTGAGTATGGACAGATTTGAATTCGAGACTTTGACTTCGTCAGACCGAGAAGAGAAATGTATAAATCAATGTTGATCCGAGATTGCACAACTCGAGTTTGATTTAACTTAAGTTTCCCAAAATCACATACTTAATTGCCATTGCCTCGATATGTTGCAATGTTTGAGATTGATATTCTTATTGTATTGATTTATAGTTAAGCATATGTTATGTGAGGAGTCATGGGCGGATGTGCCTAATCCTTGGGCTGATGTGCCTGATATTTGGCGGAGATGCCAATTTGGCGGAGAGGGCAAGTCTTGGGCAGAGGTGCCAAGATACCGGACGTTTGGTTATATCGATGTTGCCTAGGAGTAGAGCGACTTCTATCGCCGAGATTCGATATGGATGGGGCCAAAGTCCGTAAATAAGAACGTACCGCCACCGCGATCGGGAGAGTAGGTGGGAGATTGTTACGTTCTTATTCAGATCATGATCCCTAGATTAGGAACGAGTCGAGTCAGAGAGTATGAGTCAGAGTTTGATTTGCAGTGTTATATCAACTCTGTATTTCAGATTTGATACATGTTATTGACATTTGTTTCATGCTTTTATATCTGTTTATATGATTGCATGTATACATGATTTATACTGGGAATGTATTTCTCACCGGAGTTATCCGGCTGTTGTTGTGTTTGTATGTGTGCATGACAACAGGTGGGACAGGATGAGGGTCAATACGAGGATTAGAGATTATACTTTAGCGTGGAGATTCGGACTCAGAAGTAGAGTAGGTTTCAGCACTTGATATTTAGTGGTTGAACCTTAGTTTGATTTTAATGTATTGAGTAAAAGACATGTACTTTACTTTTGATATGTATATCAGATTGATTACATTACGTTTCCGCACTTGTATTTTAAAAAAAAAAATTAGACCCTGTTTATCTTAATTGATTCAATTATTCCAAAAAATGATTAAAAAATGAATTAATGTCCGGGTCCCCACAGCAGGTGGTATCAGAGCAGTAGGATACCTTAGCCTGAGATATGAGCTAGTGAGCGGGGTAGAATGAGTTTTCTTTCCTTGCTATTGATTGCTAGCATGTGTTACTGCTTTATATAATACATGTTTACTTGACTATCTGATTGATTGGTAATGTGTATTATTTGAGAATGAATCAGAACCGATTCTTGATCAGTAGTAAGACGATCAGAGGAGGACTGAAACAGGTTTGTTGTATTTGGTTACTAATTCTTTTGGTAATCAGATATACCTCCTCGAAGAATCCCAGAACTGGGTAGAAACTTGACTAATCAGATGGATATGTCCGTAACTCCGATGGAAGCACTGTTGAAGAGGTTTCAGTAATTTCAACCGCCGATTCTGAAGGGTACTGAGACGACTGTTGATTGTGAGAGTTGGCTAGATGATATAGAAATGCTGTTTGATTCACTTGATTACCCAGATGAACGTAGAGTTAAACTGATTGGCCACCAGTTACAGGAGGTCGAGAAGAGTTGGTGGATCGCTACCAAGGAAGCCTTAGAACAGCGTGGTACGGTAATTACGTGGAAAATCTTCAAAGCTGAATTCTATCAAAGGTTTTTCCCAGTATCGTACCAAAAGGACAAGAGTACAGAGTTTGCAAATGTGTAACAGGGCCCGCTGAATATTGAAGAATATGTAGCAAAATTCTCTAACTTACTACGTTTTGCTCCTCACGTGGCTGGGAATGATGAAGCTGTAGCTGATCAGTTCATTAATGGATTGAATCCTGAGATATTTGCATTGGTAAATGTGAAGCGACCCCATAATTTTGCTGACGCCTTAAATATGGCAAAGGGAGCTGAGGCAAGTTTGATCCAGTAGCGAGGAATGTCGTATGTTGCTCAACCACAGAAACAGCAAAAACCTCCAGCTCAATTCTTACCATCACCGTCTAGATTTGATAGCAGCAGCAGTAGTGGTGGAAAGAAAGATTTTCTGAAAGCTCGAAGGAAACAGTTTAAGAAGTTAGGGAGTAGTTCATCTAGCTCCAGTGGTTCTAGTCAGAGTTATACAAGAGTTTATTGCAGAACTTTTGGAGGAAGACATCCCACCGAGCAATGTCGAGGTGTGTTTGGTAGTTGCCGCATCTGCAAACAGTCAGGACACTTTGCAAGAGTTTTTCCACAGCGAGATTCCTAGGGATCCCAGGGAGCAGAATCATCTGGATCAGTGGCACAGCCTGATAGACGATCATCTGTTGTTCACTCTTTCAAGCCACTCTCCACCCAATCACAGCCAAGGCCAGTAGGAAGCCAGACAGTTAGCCAACCTCCTAGACAGTAGGCCAGAGTGTTACATTGACCGAGAAACAGGCTTAGAACGCATCTGATAATATTGTGGCAGGTAATTGTTTCCTGTGTGATTATTCTGCATATGTATTGATAGATACTAATGCATTCCATACGATTATCTTCGAACGAATTGCGTTGATATATGCTTTGTCTATTGAGTAATTATCTGCTGTAGTATTTATCTCGCCACCTTTGAGGAGAGGTTTTGTATCAGTGACCTCTGTTAGGCATGGTATGCAACAGTATGACAGACATGAGATTGAGTTAGATGATATTATACTTGGGTTGTCTGATTTTGACTGTATTATCGGTATTGATATGCTGACCAAGTACAGAGTTACCGTTGATTGTTTTCATAATATTGTGAGATTCAAACCTGAGATGGCTGAAGAGTGAAAATTTTACGGTAAGGATTCTAGATCTAGAATTCTTTTGATATCTGTGATGTTCACGACTCGATTATTACAGAAAAGAACAGAGGATTTCCTTATGTATTCAGTTGACGTACTGAAATTGAGCCTATCATTGGCTGATTTGCCAGTGATATATGAATTGATGATGTTTTCCAAGATGAGATTTCAGAATTGCTTCTAGTCAGAGAGATAGATTTCAGCATTGAATGCGTACCAGGTACAGTTCCTATCTTGAAAATACTGTACAAAATGGTACTAATTGAATTGAAAGAGTTGAAAGAACAGTCTGAATATTTACCGGCCAAGGGTTACATTAGACCATATGTTTTTCCTTGGGGTATTTCAGTTATGTTTAGAGGTTAATGAATCGTGTATTTAGAAGTACTTTGATGATTGTATGATTATTCTGTCGATGACATTCTGATATATTTGTAAGGCTCGAGATTTATTAGTCTTCATTGATGTGATATTCGGAAGATATGAGTATGCATGACATGTAATGAGAGGCACTGAATGAGATTATGAAGGGTTGCATAAAGTCTAGACCGCACCCGCGCTACGAACAAGACCGCACCCGCGGTTGATGGACAGAGAGTTGGAGATTAATTACGGAAGTGACACCACACCCGCGGTGAAGAAGTACCGCACCCGCGGTGCAGGCCAGTAGGGTATGAAAGTTGCTACTGGAGATTGAGCGCACCCGCGGTGCTAGACAGACCGCACCCGCGGTGTTGTACCAGTAGGGTCAACGCACTCGCGTTAAAAGTACAGAGCGCACCTGCGGTCGAAGCTTTCGGAAAAGTTGATGTATATCATTACACTGAGCGCACCCGCGGTTAGGGAATGAGCGCACCCGCGGTGCGACGTGCAACATGAAAAATAAGCCATGTTCCCTGGTGTTGCATGCAGTATATATATAAGAATTGCACACCTTTCCTTCAAAAAATTCAGAAAAGGGTCGAAGCTTTGAGAGAAAAATCCTTACGCCTTTGTAGATTTGTGATTGTGAAAGATCAGCCCGTTAAAATTTTAATCCGATTTCAGTACTGTGTTCCTATCGACGCAGGCTAAAATTTGTCGTAAGTTTTGTTACAATTAGACATGATTTGAATTTATGATATCGTCAGAATTGAATATGAATCAGATATGATGTTTCTGCTACAGTAGACATTGTATAACTGAAGTCAGATTAAAGAATAGACTGTTTATGAAATTGTTATGAATTTCAGAGTTGATTTAGTTGATATTCTATATCAGAGTTGTGTTATTATTCAGATTGTGAGTTGTACTGAATTCTGGTATTATATCTGTGATGTTGAGATAGACGGGGTTATCGTGACTGTATTGTTATGCCGTCGAAACATCAGTAGATTGATATTGATCAGATTCAGTAATGATTTCGATTGTATCGTGATATTATTGATATGAATTAGATTGTACCTTGTTCAGATATGGATCAGACTATATACCGATTTGAGTATTGATCAGAACAAGTTCTGAACTGAGTTATATACTGATACTGTATTTATATGATTGTCATTATCAGATGTGGATATGGACAGATTGGAATACAAGACTTCGTCTTCGTCAGACCGGGAAGACAAAGGTATAATTCATGTGAATTCGGGAGATACGACTCGAATCAAACTTGGTTGGAGTTTCCCTAAATCACATACTAGATTTATTATTGATATTTGATTATGATTATGTCTTGTTTATAGATTTATATTCAAGCATTTGACATAGGAGAGTCATTGGCAGACTTGCTAAACTAGATGTTCGGTGGTATCGACGCTTCGGATCAGATTCACTCCGATTGTAGACATTCGATACAGACAGGACCGAAGTCTAGGAATGAGACATACAGTTACCCCGATTGGGAGGGTAGGTGACAGACAGTGACGTCTTATTCACACCGGGATCCCTAGAGTTAGAGTCGAGTCGAGTCAAGATATGAATTGAATTGAGTTGCATGCTTATTTTATTTTGATTTCAGAGATTATGGAATCCATTGTTACTGCATGCTTATTTGATTTGGTTTCCTAGAATATGAAACCTATTGTTATGAATTTTATGCATGAAATATGCTTTATGATTTATATTGTGTATATGCATGTATACATGTTTTATACTGGGATTTATTCTCACCAGAGTATCCGGCTGTTGTCTTGTTTGTATGTGTGCATGACAACAGGTGGGACAAGATCGGGGTCAAGAAGATGATGAGAGATCGAGATTAGAGTGGTGATTCCGGACTTGGATGCAGACTTGGTTTAATACTTGAAATTTTGTAGTTAAACCTTAGATTAGTTTAAACTAGAAGCATGTTGTACCAGATTTGTATTATTATACTGGTTTGTATAATAGATTGATTCCATTACCTTCCGCATTTTAAAGAAAAATTTTTAGACCCTGTTTACCTGAATTGATAATTAAATCCCAAAGATGATTAAGAGGATGATTAGCGTCCGGGTCCCCACAATATTCGAAGAATATGACTGAGTATACCGAACATTTGAAAATTGTGTTGAGTACTTTGAGAACAGAGAAATTGCATGAAAAACTGTCAAAATGTGAATTTTGGCTGAGACAGATTGTATGTTTGGGGTACAGTATATCCGAAGATGGTATAACGGTTGACCTGAATACGTTGAAGACGTGATCAGTTAGCCAAAACCGATATTAGTGTAAGAAATTCGCAGTTTTATGAGTTTAGCATATCAGTTTCGATGATTGACGTTTCGAATCTGATTGAATATTGTTGTTTTTCTGAATTCGTGTTTGAAACTGATAGTAGACCGTGGAGAATTTATATTGTGCAGGCCGAGCCGGAGCTAATTTTGAGAATTAAAACGGCTCAGAAAGTTGATCAGAACGTTCAGAACTCGATATTGATAGTCAGAGTAGGGCATTGATCCGAGTATCAGGTTTGTGACAATGTGTTTTACGTGAATAATCGTCTTTTTGTGTGGGGACCCGGGCTCTAACTCAATTTTTTTCGGGATTAATCGGATCTTTATTAAAAAATATGGGTCATAATTTTGCTTTTTAACATTAATTCAGATGTATATAAACAAGCACAAGATAGTTCTTTATTTTATTTCAATAAACATAATTACATGTCTTGTTCTAATACATTCATACAAACCAGTGTTTAATACAAACTACAACCACAAGTAGTACAAGTCTAGTAAGAAACAACTAGTAATCTTCGGCGCCCGAAGTCACCACGCTATCTCGAACTCATCTCTGTCGTGACCCAGATCCTGCCCCACCTGTTGTTATGCACAAATACAGACATAACAACAGCCGAAAACTCCGGTGAGAACAAATCCCAGTATAAAACATGTATGCATGCTACTACATAATCATAATTCATGCATGAAAGCAATAACAATGGGTTCCATAGTCTATGAAACCAATCTATATGAGCATGCAATTCAAATCAAATCATGTCTTGACTCGACTCGACTCTACTCTAGGGATCCCGGTGTGAATAAGACGTCACTGTCTGTTACCTACCCTCCCAATCGGGGTAACTGTATGTATTATTCCTAGACTTCGGCCCTGTCTGTATCGAATGTCTACAATCGGAGTGAATCTGATCCGAAGCGTCGATACCACCGAACGTCTAGTTTGACAAGTCTTCCAATGACTCTCCTATCTCAAATGCTTGAATATAAATCTATAAACAAGGCATCATCATATCAAGGGATTAGAATATAAGTCCATAAACAAATCAAAATCATATCAAAAGATAGACAACAATTCTAGTATGTGATTTGGTTAAGAAACTCAAATTGAATCTCATTTGAGTTGTGTCTTCCCCAAACAAAACATGAATTATACCTTTCGTCGTAGTCGAAATCTCGCTATCAAAGTTGCCAATAGAATCTGAAATGGCATGATCAAAGTGCATTCTATCAATACATTAGAACTCAATCTTTAATCTGAATATAATTCGACCGCATAACGGCGGATACTCGATATACCGATCAACTCATAAATCAACACAATATAATCAATATCAACCATTCACCATTCTCTTTATAATACACATTAACTCTGAAATCTGAACATGTTAAATCATACATATGCTGGAATTCATAACAATTACATACGGTACCATTTCTTCGATCCGATTGCGAATAACCGTTGCTTATAATCATAAGAACATATATATACAAGCATATCCAAGTTTCCCCAACATCAATATCTCAAATCATGCAGGAAATGAATGAAACTTACATCCTCTTGTAGCCTTTGAAGTGAGGAACAAGAATTAAAGCTTGGATTAACTTTTGGATAAGTAAATCTTACACAATCAAATAGTAAAGATGGAAGAAAGCTTGGAACCCTTTTCTCCTTCGTTTCTCAGCTGATGAAAGTGTTAAAAATGAAGACTCAGCACAATTATATATATATATGCCATGTGTCATCATAAGAAACAAAAGTGGCTTTCTCGCATGCTGCACCGCAGGTGCGCTCCATCTAGACCGCAGGTGCGCTCGAGCTTCGGCAGTCTATTCATTCTCCAAAATCGACGACCGCGGGTGCGCTACATATAAGACCGCTGGTGCGGTGACATCAACGCGGGTGCGGTGTCAATTCTGTAAATAATTTCCAACTCTCTGTCCATCAACCGCGGGTGCACTCTTTCTTGGACCGTGGGTGTGGTCTGCCCTTCATTCAAAATTCTAATTTTTCATGTCTCTCCTTCCCCCATCTCATTTATTGCTTCTCATTACATGTCATGCATTCTCATATCTTTGAATATCGCATCAATGAAGACTATTAAATCTCAGGCCTTACATTTTGTGCCAGATTTTTCAGATTTGAAACGACAAATATTGTCAGAAGTGCATAGCAGTCGATTTAGTATTCGTCCTGGTAGCAGCAAAATGTACAATGATTTGAAAATACCGTTTTGGTAGAAACAGATGAAAGCTGATATTACTGAATTTGTGTCCAAGTGTCTGAATTGCCAACAGGAGAAAGCCGAAAGAAAAAAACCCGGAGGACTGTTAAAAAGTTTGTCTATTCCTGAATGGAAATGGGACCACATTTCCATGGACTTCGTGACGAAGTTACCCCATTCCTCCCGGGGGTGATGTGATTTGGGTTGTGATTGACAGATTGACCAAATCAGCATGTTTTATTCCGTACAAGATGAAGTACACACATGACCAGATGGCAGAAATCTATGTCATAGAAGTGGTCAGATTGCACGGAGTGCCGAAGTCGATTGTATCAGACCGTGATCCTCGTGTACTTCGCACTTTTGTCACAGGTTGCAACAGGCTCTAGGTATCAAGTTACATCTGAATACTGCATATTGCCACAGACGACGGACAGTCAGAGCGGACTATCCAGACACTGGAGAATATGCTTAGAGCTGTAGTGCTAGATTTAGGCACTAGTTGGCAAGAATCTTTGCCACTTTGTGAGTTTTCGTACAACCACAGCTATCAAAGGAGTATAGAGATTGTACCGTTTGAAGCGTTGTACAATAAGAAGTGCAGATCCCCTCTTTATTGGGATGATATCTCTGAGGTACCTGAGATAGGACCTGATATGATCAAAGATATGACAGAAAAAGTGACGCTGATTCTGAAGAGGATGAAGGCAGCTCAAGACAGACATTCCAAATATGCCAATGTTTGACGTAGACCGTTGGTATTTGAGGTAGGAGTTCGAGTATTCTTGAAGATTTCACCTTTCAGAGGAGTTGTCAGATTTGGCAAGAAAGGGAAGTTGTCTGCACGATATATTGGGCCGTATGAGATTCTCGAGAAGATAGGAGATCGTGTCTATCGACTCGCATTACCGCCTTCTCTATCTGGAATACATGATGTCTTTCATGTATCGTTATTGCGGAAGTATATTTCTGATGCTTCACATATTATTCAGCCAGACGAGGCCGAACTAGATGAAACACTGAGTTACGTCGAGAAGCCGAGTCAGATTCTTGATCCTAAAGAAAAGCAACTCAGAACGAAGACTATTCCACTTGTGAAAGTTTAGTGGAGTCTTCATGGCATCGAAGAAGGTACGTGGGAAACTGAATCAGATATGAGGCAGAGATTCCCAGAGTTGTTTCACTGATGTGAGTTTTCAGATTTACCTCTGTTATACACTTCTTTCTGATATGATCTGATTGCCTGTGATTTCAGGGACGAAATCGGAATTTGGGGGTGAGAAATGTAATACCCGAGAATTGTGTTATTGTAATCTGAAATGATTTGTTGATAATTGAGGCGATTGTAGACGGAACGGATCAGACCGAGAAAGGCGAAAAGAAGACTGAATTATGTGCGAGGACTGAGCATCTCGCGCATATGCGCAACCATCGCGCATGTGCGCGACCCAGTCGGGCGCATATGTGCGAGGTAGGCAGAGAACCTCGCACATATGCGCGACGAGGACCGGCACATATGCGCGAGTATGGCAGAGAATTGCAAAGGACCTCGCGCATATGCGCAGGGCAAGGGCGTGCATATGCGCGAGCTGTCGAGACTACACGCGCCGAGACAGAATGTCTCGCGCATATGCGCCGAAGGAGGTCGCGCATATGCGCGAGACGTGCATTGCATAGAATGAGCCACTTGCCCCTTCCATGCATGATATACATATATAACAATCTTCATTTCTTATAATCCGGCAAGAAAATGAGAGAATCATAGGGAAAGCTTCAAATTTCTTCAAATCAGAGAATCGGGATTTACGGAAGATCCAACCGTCTAATTTTGAATCCGAGTGCAGTACCGTGTTTCTATCGACAAGAGCTTCAACTGGACGTAAGTTTTACTACGTTTTGTTATGATTTTAAAATATGATATGGAAGTAATCGGATATGATTCATATATGGCATTCTTGACATAGTAGATATCGTATAATCGAGACCGGATTGAAGAACAGATACGTATGAAATTGTTATGATTTTCAGAATGGATTTGATTGAGATTTGGTATCAGATTTGTATTGTTATCGATCATGAGTTGAGATTTGTATCTGTTGATATTTGTATTCCTGGGTATGTTGAGATTGTGTAGTTATGCCGTTAAAACAGAATTAGATTGAGTTCTGATTATATCCAGTATTGATTTGAGTGGTGTATTGATATTGTACTCCTCGATATTGTCATTACCAGATTGAGTATGGAAAGATTTGAATTCGACACTTCGACTTTGTCAGACTGAAAAGAGAAAGGTATAAATCAATGTTTATCTGGGATTGCACAACTCGAGTTTGATTTAACTTGAATTTACCAAAATCACATACTTAATTGCCATTGCCTCGATAT
The DNA here is from genome assembly GCF_025594145.1 of Primulina tabacum. Taxonomy (NCBI): domain Eukaryota; kingdom Viridiplantae; phylum Streptophyta; class Magnoliopsida; order Lamiales; family Gesneriaceae; genus Primulina; species Primulina tabacum. Next base: position 28,381,211 of record NC_134551.1, read on the forward strand.
TTTGCAATGTTTGAGATTGATATGCTTATTCTATTGATTTATAGTTAAGTATATGTTATGTGAGGAGTCATGGGCGGATGTGCCTAGTCATTGGGCTGATGTGCATGATATTTGGCGGAGAGGCCAAGTCTTGGGAAGAGGTGATAAGACACCGGACGTTTGGTCATATCGATGTTGCCTAGGAGTAGAGCGACTTCTATCGCCGAGATTCGATATGGACAGGACCAAAGTCCGTAAATAAGAACGTACCGCCACCGCGATCGGGAGAGTAGGTGAGAGATTATTACGTTCTTATTCAGATCGAAATCCCTAGATTAGGAACGGATCGAGTCAGAGAATATGAGTCAGAGTTTGATTTACAGTGTTATATCGATTCAATATTTCAGATTTGATACATGTTATTGACATTTGTTTCATGCATTTATATCTGTTTATATGATTGAATGTATACATGATTTATACTGGGAATGTATTTCTCACCGGAGTTATCCGGTTGTTGTTGTGTTTGTATGTGTGCATGACAACAGGTGGGACAGGAGCAGGGTCAAGACGAGGATGAGAGATTATACTTTAGCATGGAGATTCGGACCCAGAAGTAGAGTTGCTTTCAGCACTTGATATTTAGTGGTTGAACCCTAGTTTGATTTTAATGTATTGAGTACAAGACATGTACTTTACTTTTGATATGTATATCAGATTGATTACATTACATTTCCGCACTTATATTTAAAAAAAAATTTAGACCCTGTTTATCTTAATTGATTCAATTATTCCCAAAAATGATTAAGAAATGAATTTGTGTCCGGATCCCCACAATTATATTGTGTTATCTTCAATTTGATAGTACATTCGTAATTTTTGGACAAGGAACAAGTGAGATATAGCCTTTTTCGTGTGACTGCTCAAGGAAAAGTTTTTTATAGAACGCATAACATTTGGTTGCTGTCAATTCGAGTTTTCCGACTTTTCGGTCGATTTTCTGAAAATGATTTCAACATATGAATTGTAGTACGTCGTGTTATCTTTGGTTTGACAATAAATTCGTATTTTTCTGAAAAGAAATGAAGGAGATAAAATTTTTACTGCGGCATCGCTCAAGGTGTGAAAATTTGTGGTTCTTCACGTTTTCTCAAGTTTTTGTTGCAAGCTTCGTTGAGATCTTTCTGATTTTTACTGCTGCGGTTAGGGCAGCATATCCAGAGCATTTCAACGAAGCCCTAGACATTTTTAAGTATGTTCGATGTGCAAAGAAAATATTTTAATGTTTTTGAGGTATGCTAATTGCCTTGTGACCAAATTACGCACGGGTTTTGAAGTCGGTGAATGTGGCCGAGGACCTCTCCACCCCGATAAAGCATGACCAGGTTAAGATCATGATTGGAAAGCGGAAAAACATGACCAGGGACCAATCCACCCGGTAAAGCATGACCGGGGATCTCATGTATGTGGTAGTGGATTTTCTCTGCTAGCCCAGTACTGTGGTTTAGTCTTATCAGGTGAACTATGTTATGGGTCACTTGCTTTGAAACATATCTCTACGCAAAAATGATGAAGTTTATTCATGTTCAAGTATGTATGATGCAAGTATGTTTAGGAAAAGTTTTACGATGATGGCACGTCTGTGTTTATGTATGTATGTTCAAGTTTAAGTATGTACGCTCTACTTTTAAGTTTCGTGTTTACGACGATGGCACGTCTATGTTTATGTTTGGATGTTCGAGTTTAAGTTTGTACGCTCTACTTTTAAGTTTCATGTTGTTTTATTACATATTATTTGTTATCTCTAGTTTATACATGTTGAGTCTTTAGACTCACTAAACTTGATCGATGAAGGTGAGGACGAGTATGAGGATGCGAGGGTTGGGGACCAGTGAGCCGGCTTGGACTGCGCAAGAGGCTAAACCCGAGGACCGCCAATGTTTTAAGATTTTCTGAATGACGATTTTAATACTCTGAATTTTACGAGATTTCTTTACGTTTTTTGAACGACTATTTTTAGCAAACTTTATTTGTGATCTTTTTATTGCAAATATTTTGGATGAACAGTTTATCTTAATCGAAATTTGAAGGTTTATTTCTTATCTAAGAAAAAATTTTATTTTTCCGCAAATTTTAAAAATAGTATAAAAATATGGTACGTTACAGTTGGTATCAGAGCGAGGTTCTTGTAAAGGGTTATGGCTACTACCAGTTGGGATAAGCTCACGAAGTCACACATCAAGTCTGTAAGTTTTAAATTTTTCTTTAAATTCTTCCATGTAGTATGTATCAAGTCATGATTTCAGCATGTACATGTTTTAAGTTCAACTTACGTGCATCTTATGATATGGATATTATGTTCATGCATGTTGGGTTTACGTGTTGGGTAAATTTTGGAACAGTATGCCTCCTAGACATAAGGTTGCACCTGGAGCAAGTGAGGAGGACAGAGAGGCTCGTTATGGGGATAGGGTCACCCCTCCTCGTCCATCCCCAGATATGCAGGCTCAAATGCTCGCAGGAATGACTCAGTTCTTCGCACAGTTTGCGGGGAACAATGCTGCAGTAGACAAAGCGGCAAGGCCCAGACCAGAGGATGTTTATTAGAGGTTTATGAGAATGAATCCGAAGGAGTTCTCAGGGACTACTGACCCAATGATAGCTGAACGAAGAATTTATGTCCATTGAGGCGATAATTACGTTTATGGAGCTACAGGATGCAGATAGGGTCAGGTGTGCCACATTCCTTCTTACAGGAGACGCCAGACTATGTTGGGAATCAGTGTCAGTGAACTTGCAAACGCTGACTTGGGATGGTTTCAAAGAGGTCTTCTACTCCAAGTACTTCACTGAGGAAGTACGCTCCCATGTGACCAGGGAATTCATGAAGTTGCGACAGGGAGATAGCAGCGTCGCAGAATTTGTTAAAAAGTTTGAGAGGGGTTGTCACTTTGGGCCTCTGATGCAAATGATGTCCAAGAGAAGCTGAGGCATTTTATTGATGGGTTACGGCCGATCTTGCACCGTGATGTGAGAGTTGCGGGCCCTACTACTTATGTAGTTTCCGGGTCGAGAGCCTTCACAGCAGAACAGGACCAGAGAGACATTGAGAACGATAGGCAGGGCAATAGGCCCTATCAGGCACCTCAGCAGCAGCAGCAGCTACCCCAGTTCAAGAGGCCGTTCCAAGGACAGCAGGGGAATAGGCCATTTCAAGGACCGCCGAAAGGCAAGGGTCCTATCCCTCGGCAGAAGACTCCTCAGAGGTCGGGAGAGTACCCGGTGTGTCCCAAGTGCAGTCGTAGGCATGAGGGTCGGTGTTTATGGAGCTCAGGAAAGTGCTTCAAGTGTGAAGCCAATGACCATATGCTGAAGGACTGCTTGCAGTGGAGGCAGCCGACCTAGGGAAAGATGTTCGACATGTATGCTCAGGAGGTAAACCCAGACACGACTCTCTTGATTGGTAACTTATTTAATTCAGCACCACATTATTTTGTTATGCATGTTTTGAAATTTTATTTGGGATTATTGAAAGGGATCGATTTTATGGTGCCCGAAAGCGCAACGGAAGCAACTAAATTTTCGAAAATCATATTTTCTAGCATAAAATTTCAAGCACCTCAATACTAGTGTGTAGCAAATACAAAAACACAAAATATGACATTCATAGTGTGTTTAGAAAATATACCTATCAATCTTAAAAGATTGATGTTGGCTCCAACTTAGTTGATATACAACTAAGCTCTTCAGTGGCAAGACCTTCTACAAGCTTCCTATCTCCAAAATTAGGCCCACCACCAACTAGCTAGAACCCCTCTTATTTTGCACTAGAAAAATAAGAGGATTTTTCAAGGAGAAGTGAAGTGTTTCCTCAACAAATTGAAGAACAAAAATTGGAGGAGAAAGTAGCTCAAAATTTCGGCCAAAGCATTGTGGGAGGAGAGAAGGAGAGTTTTTCTTGGTGCTTGAAAAAGTGAAGTCTAGCATGTGCATATCATGCCTTGTTTGTTGCAAAATTTGTCTCCAACCTTTCACCTTCCCATGCATGGTTTTTGAGTGGGCTTGTAACAATTAGAAAGGGCCCATGAACTTTTATTTAAATTGTCTCAAACATATTTGAGCCCAATCAAATCTTACTTGAATTACTAAAGTCCAATAGTTTAAATAATTATTCCAATTGTGCTCTACAAGGCCCAATTTAAATAAATGAACATTTGAATTAATTAAATTATTTGAACTCTACTAGGTCCACTAGTGTTTAATTAATTCATCACTTGAATTAATTTAATTTAGTCCATAATAATGTTTATGAAAATCAAAATTTTCAAATACATTATTTGTTTGACCAACTTTTAATTTAGGAACACTTCCTCAAATTAAAAGTTACATTCTCCTTATAGAAGTCATACTTCTATTTTATTTATGCTTATAAACTCCTTTATAAGCCGTTCAACACATTGAACAATTTTAACTTCTCAACGGGATCTAGAAAGCTAGTACTTGTGTGGCCCTCAATGGTTCATTGATACAACTAGCCATGGGTTCACATCTCCATGTGATTCGGACTAAACATGTCCTTATTTGAGCATACCCCAATTGCTCCATTCTTACTTATCAACTCCTTGATAACAAGAACGTCAGAACTCAAGTCTGATATTACCCAACCAATCATGTTAAACGCCTAGCAGCATCGCTTACATGATTCCCTAGGTATCAAATGATAGTGCCTGCAAGAACCATTCAATTATGGTTAGCGTACAGTACGGTCCCTTCAACACATATATCCCGACCGATTCGACAACCATTGGTATATCGAGAGTTGTCAATGAATCGATACTATGTGTCATGTCGTAGTTGCATCGATGGTGTAATCTATGAAACCCCATTCATAATTACCACCATATTCTGATCAGAGATTTCATATTACACATACATGAGAACACATAGGATATCAATTCCCGAAGGTAAGCGGTGAATCCCCGACTACAATGCATCGACTCCTATATGTTTCGACAGAACACCCAACCTTGCCACCTGATGACCCCATGAGAGTCGGTAAACAAGTCAGAGTGTAATTCTAGCACATAGTCTCAATGTTGTCCCGGGTCATAAGGACTAATGGTGTACAACCATAAACTAGGACTTTTCCACTCGATAAGTGAGAACCACTTGGAAAGTCCTTTATGGAGGGTTGTTCAGTGCACTCTACAAGGAGCACCTATCTGCATGCTCGGACATCATAATGTCCCTTACCAATGAAACATGGTACTCACATCGCAGATACTAGTCTCGAACTCGAGCGGCCTATATCCTTCTTAGCGGCGGCTGAATCGACAAGGAACTGTTTAGAATATACAGTATTCCAAATATGAGTTTCATGATACTCATCATATGAGCATCTCATATTCTTTCTACTATTTGTATATTCAAGGGTTTTATCTATGCAACTAGCATGGGTATACAGATAAAGATGTGCAAAAATAATAATTTCAAATATTATTAAAATAAAGATTGTTTATACATAGAGTTTCATTGTGAACACTCGGCCAACACTTGGCTCGACGTGCACATACTCTAACAATCTCCCACTTGCACTAGAGCCAACTACCCATATGCTTCAAACCCATCGATTCGCGATGCTTCTCGAATAATGGTCCAGGTAAAGGCTTAGTTAGTGGATCAGCTACATTATCTGCGGAGCCGACTTTGTCAATCGAGACATCTCCTCTTTACACAATCTCTCGGAGGATGTGATACTTTCTCAATACATGTTTGGACTTCTGATGAGACCTTGGCTCCTTTGCTTGAGCAATGGCTCCCGTGTTGGCACACAACACCGGGACAGGAGCAACTCCATAGGAACGACGTCCAACTCTTGGACGAAATTCCTTATCCAAACAGCCTCTTTTGCTGCATCTGATGCAGCAATGTATTCGACCTCAGTGGTGGAATCCGCAGTACTGTCTTGCATGGAACTCTTCCAAGAGGCAGCAACACCATTGATCATGAATACGAACCTAGAGGTTGACTTCGAGTCATCGATATCGCTTTAGAAGCTAGAGTCAGTATAGCCTTCCAATTTCAGTTCCCCACCCCCATAGACCAAGAACAATTCATTGGTCCTTCTCAAATACTTGAGGATGTCTTTCACAACTTTCCAATAAGGAAGACCGGGGTTTGATTGATATCTACTCACTACACTTAGTGCGAAAGCCACGTCAGGACGTGTAGATATCATCCCATACATGATGCTACCAATCGCAGATGAATATGGAATGCGTGTCATCGCCTCTATCTCTGCATCAGTCTTGGGAGACATAGACTTGGATAGGGACACGCAATGACACATTGGTAGATGTCCTCTCTTGGACTCATCCATCGAAAACCTCTTCACGATGGTATCAATGTATGTGGACTGGGTGAGACCAAGCAATCTTCTTGATCTATCTCTACAGATCTGTATTCCCAATACAAAAGATGCTTCACCCAAGTCCTGCATCGAGAACTTACTCGCTAACCATATCTTAGTTGATTGCAACATTCCTACATCATTCCCAATGAGTAGAATGTCATCAACATAAAGCACCAGGAATGTCACAGCACTCCCACTGACCTCTTATACACACAGGGTTCCTCAGGATTCTTAGTAAAACCAAACTCTTTGATTGTACTGTCGAATCTAAGGTTCCAACTACTAGATGCCTGCTTTAGACAATAAATAGATATTTGAAGTTTGCATACCATATGCTCACTTCCGACGGATGTAACCCTTCAGGTTGAGACATGTAAATCTCTTCCTTAATATCCCCATTAAGAAAGGCTGTCTTGACATCCATCTGCCATATTTCATAGTCATACCATGCAGCTATGGCTAGCAATATCCTTATGGACTTGAACATTGCAACTGGAGAAAAGGTTTTCTCAAAGTCAACTCCTTGTCTTTGAGTATATCATTTTTCTACCAATCGCGCCTTGAAGGTCAATACCTTCCCATCCGCCCCAAGTTTTCTCTTGTAAATCCATTTACACCCTATGGGAACAATTCCCTCAGGTGGATCCACGAGATTCGACACTTGGTTCGAATGCAAGGAATTCATCTCAGATTCCATCGCTTCAAGCCACTTGGATGAATCGGCATCAGATAACGCTTCCTTGAAGGTCCTTGGATCACATCCATGGTTAGGCTCATCATGGCCCTCTTCAAGAAGCAGACCATACCTCATAGGTGGTCTTGAGACTCTCTCGGATCTTCTAGGAGCTTGTATCTCCTCTCTTGGCTCTTCGGGTGTGGGTTCTACAATTGTGGGTGTCTCTCGAACCTCTTCGAGTTCTATCATCTCTCCTTTTCTATCCAATTGAAATTCTGTAACACCCTCGACTGGTTTTAATAAAATAACAGCAGAATTTAAAATTTTCTAAAAAGAAAAAAGGATTTAAAATACATGTCAATGTATAATCAAAGGTATATACATGATCAATCAAATGATACAACAAAAATACAAAATATCATTTTTGTGATCATGACAAAAATGCTATCAAAATAGTTTTCTTCCTTCCTTCTCTATATGCATATGACTCCTGTCCACAATCAACGTCCCGGCCCGTCGCTCTTATCTGCATCACATGAAATAACTGAAATGAGTATAAAACTCAGCAAGTGGAACTCTTACATAGCAATGAATACATATCATACTCTGAAAACATGACTTTGAAAACATTAAATACCATCAACTCTTGAAACATGAATAACATAGCATAATATAACAATAAGATGGTATTTCTCGTTTCTCTGTTGGATCGATATCTATATAGTATCTCTGTCTCTGTACCTATATCCCATCGATATAAATCGATAACTCTGAGGGATATAAGCCTATGGTCATTGATCAACTAATTGCATGCAATCTATGACTATGTATCTATCAATCCATAAATCGTTTGAACTCTCTCTTGGGCATTTAAACAAACACTTTGCATACTCTTTCTTTTGTATTCCTTTTTTCATAATTGAGACATTCAATTGCCTCTAATATACAACCAAGTATATCAATACATAATATGAATCAAATGGAAGGGAATAACATGATAAAACCATTGAAACACAATACATATATTATCATGTGAGCACAAGGAATGAAATTCCACTTACAACCACTTGGAACCTAGAATATATCCCTTGGTACACAACCTACAACAATAAATCATGAAATACACCATCAACATCTCAATAATCATAAACCAATAACAATTAATCCATAAAACCAACACAATCACCAAACCCATGATTTCTCCCAACACCAAAACCAAGAATAAACTAAACCAAAAGCTTACCTTAGCTTCCTTGAACCCAAGTAAACCTTTCTTTCAACACAAAACTCCAACAAGATGCAAGAATCAAAGAGATTAAGTGAAAGGAAATGGAACCCTAGCCTTCACTTGAGGAGAAGAATCGAGAATGAGGGGAAAAGAATGAGGAAAAGTGAACAAATCTATGCCTTATATCATTAAAATCTCGAAAACACGCTTTCACTATTCATCGACCGCAGGTGCGCTCCAACATGCACCGCGGGTGCGGTGTGCCTACGGCAATACAACCAAAATTCTGAAACTGACGACCGTGGGTGTGATACAAAACTTACCGCGGGTGCGGTTCCTCCACCGCGGGTGCGGTAACTATTACACCGCGGGTGCGGTGTCTGTTCGACAATCCACCAAAAATGCTGCAATAAAGACCGCGGGGGCGCTGCTCAAATTACCGCGAGTGCGGTCTGGTCTCGGCCAAAACAAACTCTTATGCAACTAAAATCGAATCGCAACGCTGATACAATACAACTACCATCAACTAATATCAACAATGCCACAAAACAATAATCACCAACAATACTATGACCCACAATCACAACTCTTAACATCTAAACCAAATAATCCATAAACATACGAAAACTTAAACCATACCGTTCACCAGGCTTGGCTATTACAAATTCCTTTTCCAAAAAGGTTGTATTCCTAGAAACAAACACCTTTGTTTCTTGGGGATGATAGAAGTAATATCCAAAAGAATTCCTTAGATATCCCACAAAGTAGCATAAAATGGATCGACTATGTAACGCCCCAGATTCGACGACTGTCCTCACTGTATCAAGACGAGTCTTTCCAGCGTGCTTATGTCCTCACTCACACGCACCCTGGGAAACTTCCCAGGAGGTCACCCATCCCAAAATTGCCCCAAGTCAAGCACGCTTAACTTTGGAGTTCTTATGTGATGAGCTACCGAAAAGAAGATGCACCTTCGTGATATGAGTAGTACAAATCAAATCTTTTAAGCCCTCTTCAACTGTACAGTCCATTACATTAAACAGTCTCGGAATCCCTCTCATTCCCGTGTGGGTCGGTTCATTCATGTTCCCTTCACCTAGAAGCCTGCCAGGAGCCGCTCATTGTCCGTGCAACTACTGATGGCACCGGCGATCACCCCCCGCCCTCTTCGGCCCCGGGCCTCACATGCCCACCAGCTTCCGCTTGGTTCGTCCCCGAACCACACCGTACTAAGAGAGGTCGGCTCTGATACCACTTGTAACGCCCCAGATTCGACGACTGTCCTCACTGTATCAAGACGAGTCTTTCCAGCGTGCTTATGTCCTCACTCACACGCACCCTGGGAAACTTCCCAGGAGGTCACCCATCCCAAAATTGCCCCAAGTCAAGCACGCTTAACTTTGGAGTTCTTATGTGATGAGCTACCGAAAAGAAGATGCACCTTCGTGATATGAGTAGTACAAATCAAATCTTTTAAGCCCTCTTCAACTGTACAGTCCATTACATTGAACAGTCTCGGAATCCCTCTCATTCCCGTGTGGGTTCGGTTCATTCATGTTCCCTTCACCTAGAAGCCTGCCAGGAGCCGCTCATTGTCCGTGCAACTACTGATGGCACCGGCGATCACCCCCCGCCCTCTTCGGCCCCGGGCCTCACACGGCTCTGATACCAACTGTGGAGGCCCTAAAACTCCTTTCTTGAAAATTTGCGGAAAATTAAAATTTTTTTTTTTTTTTTTTTTTTTTTTAAAAGAACTTAAATGGCCTCATTCATAAAATCACTGGTGAATCAAGTTCAATATTTCAAAATATTGCAGCGGAAGAAAATCAAAGTTTTGCCAATAACAACGATTTAAAAATATCCAACAACTGATAAAAATTGTTTGCGAAGAAAATAACAACTGCTGCTCTGAGGTCCTCGGGTGCCACTACTGCCGACCCAAGCTGGCTCACTGGTCCCCGCCCTCTTCGGCCCCGGGCCTCACATGCCCACCAGCTTCCGCTTGGTTCGTCCCCGAACCACACCGTACTAAGAGAGGTCGGCTCTGATACCACTTGTAACGCCCCAGATTCGACGACTGTCCTCACTGTATCAAGACGAGTCTTTCCAGCGTGCTTATGTCCTCACTCACACGCACCCTGGGAAACTTCCCAGGAGGTCACCCATCCCAAAATTGCCCCAAGTCAAGCACGCTTAACTTTGGAGTTCTTATGTGATGAGCTACCGAAAAGAAGATGCACCTTCGTGATATGAGTAGTACAAATCAAATCTTTTAAGCCCTCTTCAACTGTACAGTCCATTACATTGAACAGTCTCGGAATCCCTCTCATTCCCGTGTGGGTTCGGTTCATTCATGTTCCCTTCACCTAGAAGCCTGCCAGGAGCCGCTCATTGTCCGTGCAACTACTGATGGCACCGGCGATCACCCCCCGCCCTCTTCGGCCCCGGGCCTCACATACCACTTGTAACGCCCCAGATTCGACGACTGTCCTCACTGTATCAAGACGAGTCTTTCCAGCGTGCTTATGTCCTCACTCACACGCACCCTGGGAAACTTCCCAGGAGGTCACCCATCCCAAAATTGCCCCAAGTCAAGCACGCTTAACTTTGGAGTTCTTATGTGATGAGCTACCGAAAAGAAGATGCACCTTCGTGATATGAGTAGTACAAATCAAATCTTTTAAGCCCTCTTCAACTGTACAGTCCATTACATTGAACAGTCTCGGAATCCCTCTCATTCCCGTGTGGGTCGGTTCATTCATGTTCCCTTCACCTAGAAGCCTGCCAGGAGCCGCTCATTGTCCGTGCAACTACTGATGGCACCGGCGATCACCCCCCGCCCTCTTCGGCCCCGGGCCTCACATGCCCACCAGCTTCCGCTTGGTTCGTCCCCGAACCACACCGTACTAAGAGAGGTCGGCTCTGATACCACTTGTAACGCCCCAGATTCGACGACTGTCCTCACTGTATCAAGACGAGTCTTTCCAGCGTGCTTATGTCCTCACTCACACGCACCCTGGGAAACTTCCCAGGAGGTCACCCATCCCAAAATTGCCCCAAGTCAAGCACGCTTAACTTTGGAGTTCTTATGTGATGAGCTACCGAAAAGAAGATGCACCTTCGTGATATGAGTAGTACAAATCAAATCTTTTAAGCCCTCTTCAACTGTACAGTCCATTACATTGAACAGTCTCGGAATCCCTCTCATTCCCGTGTGGGTCGGTTCATTCATGTTCCCTTCACCTAGAAGCCTGCCAGGAGCCGCTCATTGTCCGTGCAACTACTGATGGCACCGGCGATCACCCCCCGCCCTCTTCGGCCCCGGGCCTCACAGACTATCCAATTTATCTCCCACTACCTGCTTCACATAAGCAGGGCACCCCCATATTCTAAGATAAGAATATATGGGAGGCTTACCCATCCATATCTCATATGATGTCTTGTCTACTGCCTTTGAAGGGACATTGTTCAACAACAGTGCCGCTGTCTCAAGCGCATATCCCCAAAAGGATGGCGGCAACTCCATGAACCCCATCATAGACCAAACCATGTCCATCAAAGTCCTGTTATGACGCTCCGAAACATAATTCAACTGTGGTGTAGCGGGCAGAGTCCACTGCGAGAGAATCCCATTCTCCTTAAGATACTCTTGGAACTCGGCACTCAAGTACTCACCACCTCGATCCGATCGAAGTGTCTTGATGCTTCGTCCCAACTGTTTCTCTACTTCACTTCTGAATTCTTTGAACCTTTCAAAGGCTTCAGACTTGTATTTCATCAAATACACATACCCGTACCTCGAAAATTCATCAGTAAAGGTGATGAAGTAGGCATGTCCATGCTTAGTGGTGATGCTAAGCGGACCGCACACATCGGTATGGATCAAATCAAATAACCCTTTGGCTCGCTCCACGTGGCCCTTAAAGGGATTTTCGGTCATCTTTCCTTTTAGACAGGATTCACAAGTCGTGAGAGCATTAATATCAGACATATCAAACATGCCTACTCCCACTAGCTTGTTCATCATTCTTAGGGAAAATATATCCTAATCGAGCATGTCATAATTGTGCCGAATTTATAGTATCTTGTTTTCGCTTGTTTGTTGTTATTATTGCTTGGACATTGTTTAGTGGAATATCTTTCAATTTTAAGTTATAGAGATCGTTTTCAAGTTCTCCAGTACCAATTAAACATTCATTCTTGTAAATGTTGCAAACACCTTTGCTAAATAAACAAGAATATCCATTTTTATCAAGCATAGAAATGGAAACAATGTTTTTCACTAAATCAGGTACAAACAAAACATCTCTTAAAATCAACTTAAAATCATTGTTCAACAATGAGTAAACATTTCCCACGGCCTTGGCAGCAACTCTTGCTCCATTGCCCAATCTCAAGAAGGTCTCACCTTCACTAAGTCTTCTACTTCTTCCCATCACATGTAACTCATTACAGAGATGTGAGCCACAACCGGTATCTAATACCCAAGAAGTAGAGTTAATTGAAATGTTTACTTAAATGTAGAACATACCATTTCAAGAACCTTTCTGGGCAAGATATTCTCTGCAGTTACGCCTCCAATGTCCAGGCTTCTTGCAGTAATGACATATGTCAACAGTCTTGTCAGCCTTCACTGGTATGGCAGCCACAACGGGACCATGAGTCTGCTTCTTCAAGGGTACGTTCTTCTTGGGACGTTGGAAAGAACGCTTCTTTCCCTTCCCAGGTGGACCGGTCTTCGTACCAGATGAAGAGCCCACAAAAAGAACCGGCTTCTCTTTCTTGATGGTGGACTCAAAGGTCACAAGCATGTTCACCAACTCCTCAAGGGTCGGCTCCATCTTGTTCATATTGAAGTTCACCACAAAAGGATAAAATGAGCTAGGCAGCGATAACAGCAACACGTCGGTGGTCAACTCCGAAGGCAATATCAAATCCATGCCAACGAGATTATCCACGAGCCCAATCATCTTTAGGCCACGCTCATGGACCGAGGCCCCATCTCGCATGCGCAAAGTGATAAACTCCTTGACGGTAGCATGCCTAAGAGGACGTGTTTGCTCTCCAAAGAGCTCATGGAGGTGCAAATGAATGTCAGCAGCACTCTTTGCATCCTCAAAACGCCTCTGCAGCTCATCATTCATAGAAGCCTGCATATAACACTTGGCCTTCAAGTCATGGTCACACCAATCCTTGTAGGTCTGCAATTCCTCAGGAGTGTAGTCAGTCGGAGCCTTATCAGGGGGCGACTCAATCAGTGTATATGCAATCTTTTCCGAGTTCAAGACGATTTGCAGATTTCTTAGCCAATTGAGGTAATTAGGTCTGGATAATACGTGTTTGTCGAGTATTACATATGGCGAATTGCGAATCGAAGACATTGTCAAAAAGTACTGAAAAGTAAAACAGATAAATGTTAATGACTATTTTAAAATATTTAATAAGATATAAAGTATGGACTTTTACTTTATAAATGTTTCCTCCCACTGTTTTGACATCTTTCACTATCCTCTAGTGAAAACGGGAAACTTCTTTCCTCAGTAGGTACGTAAGGTCCAATTAGCGAATTATGATCACGAATAATATCAGCCAATCACAATTCCTAAAAGGTAGTTTCCAATTGCATCTCCATGCAACCCTCTACGAAAATTTTTGTCTCGCGTTTGATTAGGACCCAATAATATGACGTCGTTCATCTTCACGTGTCAAGCCTTACCCATCGATGTTGAACCTTAATGGACGGTCGCCATGTGTTCCCCCAATAATATGAGCCGAAATCATGGAAGTTCCACGTAGTTCACATCACTATGTCAATGGATGTCACAGCTTTCCGGCACCCAGGGCCCCCTCAATAACCCGAGCCCCGAGCACGTGCAGCGTTCATCATGCACCCATTGTCGATGGAAGACATGGAAATTATAAACAAATTTATAATTCCCCTTTTTGGGCTTGATATTAATTTTGAATCTTATTCAAAATGAGGGTTTTTAATTTTTAAAGGTCTCATCATTAATTTTATTTAAAAGCTCGCCATGTTTGATCGTATATTTGCCGGATTAATGCAACTTTGTTATTATCATAATAATAACGCACATACTCATTATTTATAACATATCATGCATATATTATAAACAGTAAACAAACAAGGATGATCAATCGCCCCAATACTAATGGCCCGTGTGAGCTAAGCACGGGCCTAGGTCCAATCCTAGGGAAATGCATGGGATGCAAATGCAACTATTACATAAGCTTCCAATATTTACATGTCTTCGATCTTCATAATCATCATGGCCACCATCTTCCAATCTTGATCATCCACTATACTAATATTTGCAAATAGATATCCATGGCAAATATGGATACATCTCATGGGGGTGGGAACGGGCCATAAACCAAGCCCACTTTAAATTTGATAATTATTACAATCATTCAAAACAAAATATCCTAGCATACACCTAGCAAATTGGGCTTGGGCTTTTGATCATCGTTCATGCATAATATCACATATCATACACCATCAATTAATTATCACATTAATTAATTGATCCAATGTTATATATCTTGATCCAATCACTAACCGTCACGATCATAAACTAAATTAACAAAGTATACAAACACCTTTGTCTACTTTCCAATTAATTTATTTATAACCGAATTTCTTGTAAATCACAATTTACTATAAATAATTAAAGTCCAACTTCAATTATTTATTTTATGAAAAAATATTTGCAACTTTTGTAATTTTAAACTTAAGGGCCCAAAAACTCATTTTTCACCAAAAAAATTTTGGCCCATTTAAAATTCACAAATATGTTAGCCATCCAATGGCCCAACAACTCAAGGCCCATGACACTTTGATATTTCAAAACACCTTTGCCAACAAAATTTTTTTTTATTTTTGAGGGGACGTTCGGGCAGCCCGAGGGGCTGCCCTTGCTGCCCGAAATGGACAGCCCCTCGGGCAGCCTGGGCAGCCCGAAATATGCCCCAAAAAACGCCTTGATTTTGTTGCAAAAATTTCATCTCATGCGGTTAGAAATCGACCTCAATATAATTTTATGTATATGCTACACAAACTAGTACCCTTAGCTCTGATATCACTTGAAAGGCATCGATTTTATGGTGCCCGAAAGCGCAACGGAAGCAACAAAATTTTCGAAAATCATATTTTCTAGTATAAAATTTCGAGCGCCTCAATACTAGTGTGTAGCAAATACAAAAACACAAAATATGATATTCATAGTGTGTTTAGAAAATATACCTATCAATCTTAAAATATTGATGTTGGCTCCAACTTAGTTGATATACAACTAAGCTCTTCAGTGGCAAGACCTTCTACAAGCTTCCTATCTCCAAAATTAGGCCCGCCACCAACTAGCTAGAACCCCTCTTATTTTGCACTAGAAAAATAAGAGGATTTTTCAAGGAGAAGTGAAGTGTTTCCTCAACAAATTGAAGAACAAAAATTGGAGGAGAAAGTAGCTCAAAATTTCGGCCAAAGCATTGTGGGAGGAGAGAAGGAGAGTTTTTCTTGGTGCTTGAAAAAGTGAAGTCTAGCATGTAATGCCCGAGATTTTATCATTTTAATTCGAGATTATTTAATTTATGAATTTTAGAATGATGAATTAAATTTCACGATTTTTGTAATTAATTAGGATTGAAATGGAAATAAAAAGAGTT
This sequence comes from Primulina tabacum, assembly GCF_025594145.1. Lineage (NCBI taxonomy): Eukaryota > Viridiplantae > Streptophyta > Magnoliopsida > Lamiales > Gesneriaceae > Primulina > Primulina tabacum. The sequence continues at coordinate 28,397,186 of NC_134551.1, forward strand.
TTGAAGACCAAATTGCAAATAGTGAAGGTTTCAAGGACTAAAGTGCAATTTACTTGGATTGAGTGGGACACTTGTCCTCACCATGCATAAAATTGAAAGTCTCCTTCATTCTTCACGAGAAATCGAGGCTAGAATTCCAGAGCAAACCTCAAGCTTTGAATTTATTTAAAATTCGATTGGGACATATCCGTATATCAGAATTTGAATCCGGACACAGTACTGTACTCCTCTCGTCGACAGCTACTACAGGACGTAAGTTTTATTGAGTTCTTTTATCATTTGAAATTATGATATTGGGGGAATTGTTATTTGATCTATATTATGTGTTTTGGGAGTACTAGACATCATATATTCGAAGTAAGATCGAAGAACAAGTTGATTGTGGAATTGTTATGATTTTTCAGAATATATCGATTGATATTGGACAGATTTGGATTGTTGAATGAATTACAGATTGTATCGGATATGAGTTATGATTTGGAATTGATGTCTGTTTATTTAGTATTGACGGGGATACTGAGATTGTGCCGTTATGCCGTTGATTTGACTTAAATCCAGATTAATCAGATTCAGTGTTGAATTGAGAATGGAATATTGATATTATGATTCTCGATATGTTGTTTCAGATTTACAGAGACAGTCTTGAGTTCAGAACTGATATTGCTTCAGACCGAGACTACAAACGAAAGGTATAAGTCAATGTGGTATTGGGAGATCGACTCAAGTAGAATATACTTGAGTTTCCCTAAATCACATACTTATTGTTGTTATATGCATTGATTTGATTTTTTTATGCTGTTCTATTGATTTAAAGAAAGCATATATTAGACGAATATTAGACGAGTGATCTTGTGACAGAAGTGCCTGATAGTGGTGGGATCGCCACGGGCACATTGTACAATGTCACAAGATAGTGTATTGGCGATAGTGCTACAGTCTGTGACGGATAGGTCAAGACACTAGATGTTTGGTTATATCGACGTTGATAGAATTGGAGTTTCTTCTATCACTGTTGGTCGATATAGGAATGCCAACGTCTGGAAACCGGGATCCCTAGACTAGGATTGAGTCTAGTCTTAGTCGTGGAGTCACGGGTATGATTGATAGTTTGATATTATTTATGTTTCAGACTTTGATATATATCTGATATCTGCTTCATGCTTTATATTGATTATATGATTGCATGTTCGTTGATTTATACTGGGATTATATTCTCACCGGAATTATCCGGCTGTTGTCGTGTTCGTATGTGTGCATGACAACAGGTGGGACAGGATCAGGGTCGAGGAGATGACGAGAGATCATGATTAGAGTGGAGACCACGGACTTTGATGTTGCTGTAGATAGGGTTTGAACACTTGATAGCTAGTTGGTGAAACTTCGTTTGTATCGAATGTATGCTGTACAGGACTTGTACCTTATGTTATACTGATATGTATACTAGTATGATTTCCATTACGTTCCGCATTTAAAAAAAAATAAATTTAGACCCTGTTTATTATAATTAATTAAATTGTCCCAATGACGATTATGAACTTGATTAGCGTCCGGGTCCCCACAACAGGTGGTATTAGAGCGATAGACCCTCTAAATTGAGATAGGAGCTAGTGAGCGGGGTAGAATGTGTTTTCTTTCCTGCTTTTGATTGCTAGCATGATTTACTGCTTTATAATGCATGTTTATCTGTTTATCTGATTTGATTTGAAAACATGTGTTATTAAGAATGAATCAGGGCCGATTCTGGATCAGCAGTAAGATGATCGGAGGAGGACTGAAACAGAATTGTGGTATTTGTTACTAATCCATTTGATTATCAGATATGCCTCCGAGAAGAGTACCAGAACAGGGTAGTACTTCGAATCCTCCGATGGACGTTACAGCCACTCCTATGGAGACATTATTGAAAAGGTTTCAGTCGTTCCATCCACCAACTCTGAAGGGTACTGAGAATTCGGTTGATTGAGAGAGTTGGCTGGACGATATTGAGATGCTGTTTGAGTCCTTGGACTATAACTATGAGAGGAGAGTGAAACTAATTGGACACCAGTTGCACGATATTGCAAAGAACTGGTGGATTACCACGAAGAAGGCATTAGAGAATCGAGGTACGACTATTACTTGAAATGTATTTAGAACTGAATTTTATCAGAGATTCTTTCCAGTGTCGTACAGGAAGGACAAGGGGGCCGAGTTTGCTAATTTGAGACAGGGCCAGCTAAACATTGAAGAATATGTGGCCAACTTCTCGACCTTGTTGCGGTTTGCTCCACACGTGGCCGAGAATGAAGAAGCTATTTCTAATCAGTTCATCAATGGTTTGAATCCTGAGATTTTTACATTGGTGAACACAGGGCGACCAAATAATTTTACTGATGCCCTGAACCGAGCCAAGGGAGCCGAAGCTGGTCTGATAAGATAGAGAGGAGCTTCGTTTGTGCCTTCAGCACCGAGACCACAGATGCCTCCACCATCTCCCAGATTTGAGAGTGGCAGTGGGAGTGGAAAGAAAGATTTCCTGAAAGCTAAGGGAAAGCAGTTCAAGAATTCTGGCAGCAGTTCTTCCAGTTCTAGTGGCTCGAGACAGACTGGTCAGGGCCAGAGTTATACAGGACCCTATTGCATCACCTGTGGAGGGAAGCATTCCACTGAGCAGTGCCGAGGAGTGTTCGGCAGTTGCCGTATTTGTAGACAGCATGGACATTTTGCCCGCGTATGTTCACAGAGAGGTGCCCAAGGATCCCAGGCAGCAGAGTCATCCGAATCAGCGGCTCAGACAGGGAGACGATCAGCCGCTGTGCATTCATTCCAGCCAGCACCATCTCAGTCACAGCAGAGGCCAGGAGGTAGCCAGACAGTTAGCCAGCCTCCTAGACAGCAGGCCCGAGTATTTGCTTTGACAGAGGAGCAGGCTCAGGATGCACCTGATGATGTTGTCGCAGGTAACTGTTTTATTTCTGGTTATCCTGCATATGTATTGATTGAAACTGGTGCATCGCATACATTTATATCTGAACGATTTGAATTGAGTCATGCATTGCCTATTGAGTCATTGTCTACGGTAGTGTCTGTCTCTTCTCCATTGGGGACAGGTTTAATATCAGTGAAGTCTGTTAGATCGTGTATACTGCAGTATAATGGACATGAAATTGAGTTAGACTGTATTATGCTTGGGATATCTGACTTTGATTGTATTATAGGTATCGATATGTTGACCAAGTACAGGGCTACAGTCGATTGTTTCCACAAGATTGTAAGATTCGGACCTGAGATGGCTGATGAGTGGAAATTCTATGGTAAGGGTTCTCGATCTAGAATTCCTTTGATATCCGTATTATCTATGACTCGATTATTGCAGAAAGGAGCGGAAGGATTCCTTGTATATTCAGTTGATTTACTGAAGTCGAGTCCATCATTGGCGGACTTGCCAGTGGTGTGTGAGTTTGATGATGTCTTCCCAGACGAGATTCATGGATTGCCTCCGATTTGAGAGATAGACTTCAGCATTGAATTGATGCCAGGTACAGTTCCGATTTCTAGAGCTCCGTACAGAATGGCACCGATTGAACTGAAAGAGTTGAAGGATCAGTTGCAGGATTTATTGGCCAAGGGATACATCCGACCGAGTGTATCTCCTTGGGGTGCTCCCGTGTTGTTTGTGAAGAAGAAAGACGGTTCAATGAGACTCTGCTTCGACTACCGGCAACTGAACAAGGCAACGGTAAAGAATAAATATCCCTTGCCTCGCATTGATGATTTTTTTGATCAGTTGCAGGGTTCATCTGTATATTCCAAGATCAATCTGAGATCTGGATACCATCAGCTGAGAGTCAGGGATTCTGATATCTCGAACACAGCATTCAGAACCAGGTATGGACACTATGAATTTATTGTCATGCCATTTGGTTTGACGAATGCACCGGCTGTATTTATGGGGATGATGAACCGTGTCTTTCAAAGATATCTTGATGAGTTTGTTATCATATTCATTGATGATATATTGATTTATTCAAAGAATATGATTGAACATGATGAGCATTTGAGAACCGTGTTGCGAATTTTGAGGGCTGAGAAGTTATATGCTAAACTGTCGAAATGCGAGTTTTTGTTGAAACATGTAGTATTTTTGGGTCACATTATATCCGGAGACGGTATTTCTGTTGATCCCGGTAAGGTTGAGGCCGTGATTTCTTGGCCGAGACCGACATCAGTGCCTGAGATTCGCAGTTTCATGGGTTTTGCAGGATATTATCGCCGATTCATCAAATATTTTTCCAGTATTGCCAAGCCGATTACACAGTTGACTTAGAAGAATGCTCCATTTGTTTGGTCTTAAGACTGTGAGTCCAGTTTTCTGGAGTTGAAGAAAAGATTGACCAGTGCTCCGGTGTTGGCTAATCCGTCAGGTACTGGTGATTTTGTTGTTTATTGTGATGCTTCTCACAGAGGTTTGGGTTGTGTGTTGATGCAGCGAGGCCATGTCATTGCCTATGCTTCGAGAAAGTTGAAGCCACACGAGACTCGCTACCCAATTCATGATCTTGAATTGGCAGCCATTGTATTTGCATTGAAAATGTGGCGACATTACCTGTATGGTTTGAAGTTTGAGATTTATTCTGATCATAAGAGCCTGAAATATCTGTTTTTACTATCCGAGCTGAATATGAGGCAGCAAAGATGGCTTGATTTGCTTAAAGATTTCGATTGTGAAATCAAGTATTATCCAGTAAAATCGAATGCAGCAGCTGATGCACTGAGTCGAAAGGTATGTTCTTTATCCTTATCGACTATGGGTGTTTCCAATTTGATAGAAGACTGCTGTTTGTCATGATTAGCATTTGAGACAGATCATCAGCCTCTAAGATTATGTGCTATTCGGCCTGAACCAGAGCTGATTTTGAAAATTAAAGCGGCTCAGAAAGTTGATCAGAATGTTCAGAACTCGATTGCGATGGTCATAGCAGGACATCGATCAGAGTATCGGATACGTGATAGTGTACTGTATGTGAATAATCGTCTATTTGTGCCAAATGTTCCAGAGTTTTGACAGCAGATATTGACAGAAGCGCACAGTAGTCGATTCAGTATTCATCCTGGTGGCAGAGAGATGTATAATGACTTGAAAGAACAGTTTTGGTGGAAACAAATCAAGACTGACATTGCAGAATTTGTTTCCAGATGTCTGAATTGCCAACAGGTGAAAGTGGAAAGAAAGAAACCAGGAGGATTGTTACAAAGTTTGTCCATTCCTGAATGGAAATGGGATCACATTTCCATGGATTTTGTGACACAGTTACCACGTTCCTCCAAAGGTTGTGATTGGATGTGGGTTGTGATTGACAGATTGACCAAATCTGGATGTTTCATTCCATAAAAGATGATGTACCGATATGATCAGATGGCCGATATTTATGTCAAAGAAGTGGTCAGATTGCACGGAGTGCCGAAATCGATTGTTTCAGACCGTGATCCTCGGTTTACTTCGCACTTCTGGCAGAGTTTGCAGCAGGCTCTCGGTACAAAGTTACATCTGAGTACCGCATATCATCCATAGACTGACGGACAGTCATAGCGGACGATTCAGACATTGGAAGATATGCTGAGAGTTGTAGTGCTTGATTTTAGCACTAATTTGCAAGATGCATTGCCTCTCTGTGAGTTTTTGTACAACAATAGCTATCAAACGAGTATTGAGATGACACCTTTTGAAGCTTTGTACGGAAAGAAGTGTCAATCCCCTCTTTATTGGGATGATATCTCTGAAGTTCCTGAGACTTGACATGACATGATCAAAGATATGACGGAAAAAGCGAAACGGATTCAGAAGAAAATGATGGCAGCTCAGAACCGACAAGCCAAATATGCCAACCTTTGACGTAGACCGTTGGTATTTGAGGTAAGAGATCGAGTATTCCTGAAGATTTCTCCTTTTAGGGGTGTGGTCAGATTTGGTAAGAAAGGCAAATTGTCTCCAAGATACGTTGGTCCGTATGAGATTCTTGAGAAGATAGGTGTAAGGCCCGAGAATTTTATTACTGTAATATGAAATTGATCTGAAATGATTTGGCGATAATTGATGTGATTATAGACGGGAAGGATTAGACCGAAAAGACGAAAGAAAACACGAAATATGTGCGAGGACAGAACACCTCGCGCATATGCGCGGCGAGGATCCGTGCATATGCGAGGATCCGTGCATATGCAAAATTTTGACGCACATTTTTGAATAAAGATCTGATTAATCCCGAAAAAAATTGAGTTAGAGCCCGAGTCCCCACAGCTATTGAGTGAGAGTCACTGACAGAAGGGCCAGATTAGGACCGAGTTGTTAATGGCCCATTGCACATTGTCAGAGTTGGCAGACCCGCCTAGTCTTTGGCAGAACCGCCATGGCAGAGCCGCCGAGTCACTGGACTTTTAGATATACATTGATAGACTGAGGAGAAGACCAACCTCCTATTGCAGATCTTCAATATAGACATTCAAAGTCTGGGACTAAGAACGTACCACCATCTAGCTGGGGTATAGTAGATGGAAGAACGTTGCGTTCTTATTTAGATTGGGATCCCTAGATTAGAAAAGGGTCGAGTCTGAGTCTGAGAGTCACAGAGTGTGATTCCTTATTTGATATTGAATTATGTTCCAGATTTTGGTACATATTTAAAGTATAATTGATAGTTAATATTGATTCATGTTTCTGATTTAGATACATGTTATGTATATCTGATTCATGCTTTTATATTGTTTATATGATTGCATGTATACTTGATTTATACTGGGAATGTAATTCTCACCGGAGTTATCCGGCTGTTGTCTTGTTTGTATGTGTACATGACAACAGGTGGGACAGGATCAGGGTCAAGAAGAGAACGAGGCAGGACTAGTTAGCGTGGAGATCCGGGCTCAGAATTAAATTAGGTTTCAGCACTTATATGTAGTTGAACCTAGTTGAATTATCGTAGACAATACAAGATTTGTATATTTATGCTTAATATGTAATTGAGATTGATTTACATTACGTTTCCGCATTGTATTTAAAAAAAAAATTAGACCCTGTGTATTATAATCGATTGAATAATTCCTAAGAATGATTAAAAATTGGAATTAGCGTCCGGGTCCCCACAACAGGTGGTATCAGAGCATTAGGTCCTAGAACAGTAGGTTTCTTAGACTGAGATAGAGGAGAATGAGCGGGGTAGATTGAGTTTTCTTTCCTTGCTTGTGATTGCTAGCATGTGTTACTGCTTTATACAATACATGTTTACTTGACTATTTGATTTGATTGTAACGTGTATTATTAAGAATGAATCAGAACTGATTCTTGATCAGCAGTAAGATGATCAGAGGAGGACTCAAACAGGTTTGTTGTATTTGGTTACTAATGCTTTTGGTAATCAGATATACCTCCTCGAAGAATTCCAGAAAGAGGTAGTACTGCGGTGGATCAGATAGATGAGTTGGAAATTCCGATGGAAATACAGTTGAAACAGTTTCAGTCATTTCAACCGCCAATTCTGAAAGGTACTGAGACGTCAGATGATTGTGAGAATTGGTTAGATGATATAGAGATACTGTTTGATTCACTTGATTACCCAGATGAACGGAGAGTTAAACCGGTGCCCAACCAGTTAAGGGACATCGCAAAGAGCTGGTGGCTGGTAACCAAAGAAGTATTAGAACAGCGTGGTACAGTGATCACGTGGAAGATGTTCAGAGCTGAATTTTATCAAAGATTTTTCCCAGGATCGTACCGAGAGGACAAAAGAGCAGAGTTTGAGAATTTGAAACAGGGCCAACTGAATATTGAAGAATATGTTGTTAAATTCTCTACTTTACTGCGTTTTTTTTCCTCACGTAGCTGGGAATGATGAAGCGGTAGCGGATCAATTCATCAACGGATTGAATCCTGAGATATTTGCCTTGGTGAAGATAGAGCGACCCCATCATTTTGTTGATGCTTTGAATAAAGTAAAGAGAGTTGAGGCAAGTTTGATTCGACAACGAGAAAGGTTCGATGTAATTCGATCCCAGATATAGCAATCCCCTCTCAGATTTGATAGTGGCAGTACGAGTGGAAAGCAAGATTTGCTGAAAGCTCGAAAGAACCAGTTTAAGAAATTGGGGAGTGGACCGAGCGGTTCATCTAGCTCCAGTGGTTCTACCCGAGTTATACTGGAGTTTATTGCAGAACCTGTGGAGGGAGACATCCCACAGAGCAATGCCAAGGAGTATTTGGTAGTTGCCGTATTTGCAGACACCAGGGACACTTTGCTAGAGTTTGTCCATAGAGAGGTTCCTGAAGATTTCAGAGAGCAGAATCATCTGGTGAAAGTGACCGAGGAAAAGATCCAGGAGGCACTTGATGATATAGTGACAGATAACTGTTCTTTTATGATTATTTTGTGTACGTAAGAGATACTCATACATCCTATACATGATTCTGTATGAATTGCATTGATACATGCTTTATCGGTTGGGTCTGTATATACTGTAGTATTGATTTCTTTATCTTTTGGGGGAAAGATTGATATCAGTGAATTCTGTAAATATCGTATACTGCAGTAAGATGAGAATGAAATCGAGATAGAATGTGTTGTACTTGTGTTGTCTGATTTTGACCGCATTACTGATATTAATATGCGGACCAAGTACAGGACTATTGTAGACTCCTTTCAGGAGATGGTAAGATTCAGACCAGATATGGCTGATGAGTAGAAATTCTACGGTGAGGGTTCTAGATCCAGAATTCCTTTGATATTCGTATTGACTGTGACTCGATGGTTACATAAAGGAGCAGATGGAATCCTTATGTATCCAGTAGATATACTGAAATCGAGCCTAGCATTGGCAGATTTTCCAATGATAAATGAGATGCTGAAGTATTTTCAGATGAGATTCCGAATTTGCCGTATATCAGGGAGATTGATTTCAGCCTTGATTCGACATCAGTTCTGTTATCAGTTCAGTTATGGATTGATGAATCCTGTATTCAGAGGTATTCTGATGATTTTATGCCCGGTATATTCATGATATTTTGATTTCCCGCAGCATATGACCGACTGAATCGAATATTTTGTATTGAATATTCTGAGAACCGAGATTATGGTATACAGAAACTGTTGAAATGTGAATCTTGACTAAGACAGTTTATATTCAGAAATGCCAGAAATGTCAGAAATTTATAGATGTCTGAGTTTAACAAGCTATTATATACGATTGTTGTTTTGAAATTGCTGGAGAATTGTTATTGTTCTAAAACTGTATTTAAGACAGATTATACTGTTTGGGGAACATTACATTCGAAGATGAGGATGTGATCGGTTAGTCCGAGTCGACAGTATTGTCAGACATGGCGTTTTATGAGTTTAATAGAGCATTGATTGAAGTTTCGAATCTAATCCGATATTACTGTTGTTCTGAATCCGTGGTTGATACAGATTGTTATGCATCGTTGAACTTATATACAGTTCAAACAGAACCAGAGCTGATTTTGAAAATTATAGCAGTTCAGAAATTTGATCAGAATGTTTAGAACCCGATTTTGATAATCAGAGCAGAGCATCGATCAGAGTAATCGGTATGTGACAGTATACTGTATAAGAATACTTATCTTGTTGTGCCAAATATTTCAGATTTACACAACAGAATTCGATATCGATAGTCAGAACAGGGTGTCGATCAGAATACCAGGTAAGTAATATTGTATTGTATGTTAATAACTGACTTGTTTTGCCAGATATTTCGAATCTGAAATGACAGATATTGTCAGAAGTGCACAGTAATTGATTCAGTATGCATTCTGATAGCAAAAAATGTTTTGATAAAAACAGATGAAATCAGATATTACAGAATTTACATCGAAATGTCTGAAATGCCAGCAGGTAAAGACGGGAAGATAGAAAACCGGGGAATTATTATAGAGCTTATTTATTCCTGAATGGAAGAGGATCACATTTCTATGGGTTTTGTGATGAAACTCCCGAGATCTTTCTTAGATTGTGATGTGATATGATTGTGATTAAAAGATTGTTCAATCTGCATATATCAGTTTGTACAAGATGACGTGCAAACATTACCAGATGACAAGGATCGATGTCAGAAAAATGGTCAGATTGAACAGAATGCCAAAATAGATTATATCAGATTGTGATTTTTGATTGATTTTGTACTTGTAGCAGAATATACCATAAGATCTTTCACATATTATCCACAGACTGACAGATAGTATAATGCCCGAGAATTTAATCCTTGTAATCTGTAATTATTGATTTATAATTTCATATAATTATGAGAGGATTAATCGGGACACGATTTGATTCAGCATGAAAAGATGTAAGTGCGAGGACAGTGCCTTTCGCGCACATGTGCGACATGAGAAGCGCACATGCGCGAAACGGGCAGAGGGTCTCGCGCATATGCGCGGTGGGTGTGCGCATCGGGGAGCGCGCACATGCGCGACGGGGAGCGCGCACATGCGCGAGATGTCCAGAGAACCTCGCGCACATGCGCGACGTGTATCCGCGCACATGCGTGAGGGCACCCGAGAGTTGGGTAAAATGAACAAAGGCCTCGCGCATATGCGCCGAGTAAGGGCGCGCATATGCGCGAGGTGCTGTGCAGAGGACGCGCGGAGACATATGGTCTCGCGCATATGCGCCGAGTGATGTCGCGCATATGCGCGAGACGTGTTTTACAAAGGGCGAGCCGCCTAACCTTTACATGCAACGTGTGAATATATATACATACAAATATTCAGAATGAAAAGCAAGAGGAAAACGGAAGGCTCGGGGGAAACGTGATTCTTGGTTTTAGATTTTGATTTGCGATAAATCCGTCCGTTAGATTTTGAATCCGACTTCGGTATTGTATTCCTATCAACGCAGGCTACAACTGGACGTAAGTTTTACTACGTTTTCTCATGTCTTGAAATTATGATGTTGAAGGAATCGGATATGATTCATATATGGTGTTTTTGACATGTTAGACATCGTATAATCGAAAACGGATTGAAGAACGGATATCGTATAGAATTCTTATGATTTTTAGAGTTGATTGGGTTGAGATATGATATGAGATGTGTATCGTTATTGACCATGAGTTGCAGGAATTGATATGTATCGATTTGTATGGCTGGGTATATTAAGATTGTGCAGTTATGCTGTTAAAACAGAATTTGATTGAGTTCTGATTATATCCAGTATTTATTGAGGAAGGTATTGATATTGTATTCCTTCGATATTGTCATTACCAGATTGATATTGACAGGCTGTGAATCCGAGACTTCGACAGAGTCAGATAGAAAGAAAGAAAGGTATAAATAAATGTTGATTCGGGATTGCACAACTCGAGTTAGCTTTAACTTGAGTTTCCCAAAATCACATACTGAATGATTATTGCATTTGATATTTGCAATGATTGATATTGATATGCTTATTCTATTGATTATAGCAAAGCATGAGTCAGATTGGGCAGACCCGCCTAGTCTTTGGTAGAACCGCCATGGCAGAACCGCCAAGTCACTGGACTTTTGGATATATATCGATAGACTGAGGAGAAGACAGACTCCTATTGCAGATCTTCGATATAGACAACCAAAGTCTGGGACTAAGAACGTACCACCATCTAGCTGGGGTAAAGTAGATGGGAGAACGTTGCGTTCTTATTCAGATCGGGATCCCTAGATTAGATTGAGTCGAGTCAGAGTCTAGGACTCACAGAGTGTGATTCAGAGTTGGTATTGATACATGTTGTTCAGATTTGATACATGTTATTTATATGTGTTTCATGCTTTTATATATGCTTTTATATAACTGCATGTTTACATTGTTTATACTGGGATATTTATCTCACCGGACTTATCCGGCTGTTGTCGTGTTTGTATGTGTGCATGGCAACAGGTGGGACAGGTTCAGGGTCGAGGAGATGAAGGGAGATCGTGATTAGAGTGGAGACTACGGACTTGATTAAAGATAGGGTTTGGACATTTGAGATTTAGATGTTAAACCTTAGTTGAATGATTGTATGTAGTACAAGACTTGTACCTTTATACTGATATGTATATTAGATTGAATTCCATTACGTTCCGCAATTCATATTGTATTTTAAAAAAAAAAAATTAGACCCTGTTTATTATTAGTGATTAAATTATCCCAAATGATGATTAAGATTATGATTAGCGTCCGGATCCCCACAACAGGTGGTATCAGAGCGATAGATCCTTTAGACTGAGATAGGAGCTAGTGAGCGGGGTAGATTGAGTTTCCTTCCTGCTTTTGATTGCTAGCATGTTCTACTGCTTTATAACGCATGTTTACCTAGTTATCTGATTTGATTTGGTAACGTGTTTTATTGAGAATGAATCAGAACCGATTCTTGATCAGCAATAAGATGATCAGAGGAGGACCGAAACAGATATGTTGTATTTGGTTACTTATCCTTTTGGTAATCAGATATGCCTCCCCGAAGAATACCAGAACAGGGTAGTACTTCGAATCCTCCAATGGATGTGACACCAACACCGATGGAAACACTGTTAAAGAGGTTTCAGTTTTTTAAACCGCCAACCCTGAAAGGAACAGAGACTTCTATTGACTGTGAGAGCTGGTTAGATGACATTGAAATGCTGTTTGAATCTTTGGACTACAGTGATGAGCGGAGAGTGAAACTGATAGGGCAACAGTTGCATGATGTTGCAAAGAACTGGTGGATTACAACCAAGCGGGCCTTGGAGCATCGAGGTGCAGTTATTACCTGGAACGTATATAGAACTGAGTTTTATCAAAGATTCTTTCCAGTGTCGTACAGGAAGGATAAGGGAGCGGAATTTGCAAACTTGAGGCAGGGTCAACTGAATATTGAGGAATATGTGACAAAGTTTTCTACCTTGTTGCGATTTGCTCCACATGTGGCCGAGAATGAAGAAGCTATTGCTGATCAGTTCATCAATGGTTTGAACCCCGAGATCTTTACATTGGTGAACACAGGGCGACCAAATAATTTCACTGATGCCCTGAACCGAGCCAAAGGAGCAGAAGCTGGTCTGATTCGACAGAAAGGAGCTTCCTATGTTCCACCAGTACCGAGACCCCAGCAACCACCTCCCAGATTTGAGGGTGGTAGCAGCATTAGTGGAAAGAAAGATTTCTTGAAAGCTAGAGGAAAGCAATTCAAGAAATCAGGGAGCAGTTCATCTAGCTCGGGTGGTTCTCAATAGAGCCAGAGCTATACTGGAGTGTACTGCAGAACCTGCGGAGGGAGACATCCGACAGAGCAATTCCAGGGAGTGACTGGTAGTTGCAACGTCTGCAAACAGCAGGGACACTTTGCTAGGGTGTGTCCACAGAGAGGTTCCCAAAGATCCCAGAGAGCCGAATCATGTGGATCAGCGGCACAGATTGATAGACGATCCGCTGCTGTTCATTCGTTTCAGCCAGCCCCAACTCAGTCACAGCAGAGGCTTGGAGGTAGCCAGACAGTGAGCCAGCCTCGTAGACAGCCGGCCAGAGTATTCGCTTTGACAGAGGAGCAGGCTCAGAAGGCACCAGATGATGTTGTTGCAGGTAACTGTTTTATTTCCGGTTACTCTGCTTATATATTGATTGATACTGGGGCTTCTCATACATTTATTTCTGAGAAATTTGCATTGAGTCATGCTTTGCCTATCGAGTCATTATCGTCTGTAGTGTCTGTCTCTTCTCCGTTGGGGACAGGGTTAATATCAGTGAATTCTGTAAAACATTGTATACTACAGTATGATGGGCATGAGATTGAGTTAGATTGCATCGTACTTGGATTGTCTTATTTTGACTGTATTATCGGGATTGATATGCTGACCAAGTACAGAGCGACTGTTGATTGTTTCCACAAGATTGTGAGATTCCGACCAGATATGGCTAATGAGTGAAAATTCTACGGTAAGGGTTCTAGATCGAGAATTCCTTTGATATCCGTATTGTCTATGACTCGATTGTTACAGAAAGGAGCAGAGGGATTCCTTTTGTATTTAGTTGATTTACTGAAATCGAGTCCATCATTGGCTGACCTGCCAGTGGTGTGTGTGTTTGCTGACGTCTTCCCAGATGAGATTCCTGGATTACCTCCGATTCGAGAGATCGACTTCAGCATTGAGTAAATGCCAGGTACAGTTCCGATTTCGAGTGATCCGTACAGAATGACACCGATTGAGTTGAAAGAGTTGAAAGAATAGTTGGAAGATTTACTAGCCAAGGGGTATATCAGACCAAGTGTGTCTCCTTGGGGTGCTCCAGTACTATTTGTGAGATAGAAAACTGTTCGATGAGACTATGTATCGACTACCGGCAACTGAACAAGGCTACGGTAAAGAACAAATATCCCTTACCTCGCATTGATTATTTGTTTGATCAGTTGCAGGGTTCATCTGTATATTCCAAGATCGATCTGAGATCTGGATACCATCAGCTGAGAGTCAGAGATTCTGATATCTCAAAGACCGCATTTAGAACCAGGTATGGACATTATGAATTTATTGTCATGCCATTTGGTTTGACGAATGCACCGGCTGTATTTATGGGGTTGATGAACTGTGTCATTCAGAGGTATCTTGACGATTTTGTTATTATATTCATTGATGATATCTTGATTTATTCCAAGAATATGATTGAGCATGCTGAGCATTTAAAAACTGTGTTGGAAATTTTAAGGGCTGAGAAATTATATGTTAAAAAGTCAAAATGCGAGTTTTGGTTGAGACAAGTTGTATTTCTGGGGCATATTATATCCGGAGATGGTATATCAGTTGATCCCAGTAAGGTTTAGGCAGTGATTTCTTGGCCGAGACCAACTTCAGTACCCGAGATTCATAGTTTTATGGGTTTGGCAGGATAATATCGATGATTTATTAAAGATTTCTCGAGTATTGCCAACCCGATTACACAGTTGACTCAGAAGAATGCTCCATTTGTTTGGTCTGAAGAATGTGAGGCCAGTTTTCTTGAATTAAAGAAAAGACTGACCAGTGCACCGATACTGACTATCCCATCAGATACTGGTGATTTTGTGGTTTATTGTGATGCATCTCATCGAGGATTGGGTTGTATTATGATGTAGCGAGGACATGTGATTGCTTATGCCTCAAGACAGCTGAAACCACATGAGACTCGTTACCCAATTCATGATCTTGAATCGGCGGCCATTGTCTTCGCTTTGAAGATATGGCGACATTATCTATATGGTGAGAAGTTCGAGATCTATTCTGATCACAAGAGCCTGAAATATCTATTTTCACAGTCAGAATTGAATATGAGACATCGAAGATGGCTTGATCTGCTTAAAGATTTTGATTGTGAAATCAAGTACTATCCGGGGAAGTCTAATGCAGCAGCAGATGCACTGAGTCGAAAGGTATGTTCTTTATCCTTATCGTCGATTGGTGTTTCGAATTTCATAGAAGATTGCTGTTTGTCCGGATTAGTATTTGAGACAGATTATAGACCGCTGAGACTATATGCTGTTCAAGTTGAACCAGAACTGATTTTGAGAATTAAAGAGGCGCAGAAAGTTGATCAGAATATTCAAAATTCGATATCGATGGTTAGAGCAGGAAATCGATCTGAGTATCAGGTACGGGATAGTGTACTGTATGTGAACGATTGTCTGGTTGTGCCAAAGGTTTCAGAGTTAAAACGACAGATTTTGTCGGAAGCACACAACAGTAGATTCAGTATTCATCCTGGTGGCAGAAAGATGTATATTGATTTGAAAAGAAAGTTTTGGTGGAAACAGATGAAAACTGATATTGCTGAGTTTGTATCCAAATGTCTGAATTGCCAGCGAGTGAAAGCAGAAAGAAAGAAACCAGGAGGACTGTTACAGAGTCTAGCTATTCCTAAATGGAAGTGGGATCACATTTCCTTGGATTTTGTGACGAGGCTACCAAGATCCTCCCGAGGTTGTGATGCGATTTGGGTCGTGATTGACAGATTGACCAAATCAGCATGTTTTATTCCGTACAAGATGACGTACCGACATGACCGGATGGCAGAGATTTATGTCAAAGAAGTGGTTAGATTGCACGGAGTGCCGAAGTTGATTGTATCAGACCGTGATCCTCGGTTTACTTCGCACTTCTGGCAGAGTTTACACCAGGCTCTGGGTACGAAATTGAATCTGAGTACCGCATATCATCCACAGATCGACGGACAGTCAGAGCAGACTATCCAGACATTGGAGGATATGCTGAGAGCAATAGTGCTGGATTTTAGCACTAATTGGCAAGATGCATTGCCTCTTTGTGAGTTCTCGTACGACAACAGCTATCAGACGAGTATTGAGATGGCTCCTTTTGAAGCGTTGTACGGCAAGAAATGCAGATCCCCTCTGTTTTGGGATGATATCTCTGAGGTTCCCGAGACTGGACCTGATATGATCAGAGATATGACTGAAAAAGTGAAGCTAATTCAGAAGAGAATGAAGGCAGCCCAGGATAAACAAGCCAAATATGCCAACATTCGACGTCGACCGTTGGTATTTGAGACTGGAGATCGAGTATTTTTGAAGATTTCACCTTTCCAAGGAGTGGTCAGATTGGGCAAGAAAGGGAAGTTGTCTCCACGATACGTTGGTCCATATGAAATTCTCGAAAAGATAAGAGATCGTGCCTATCGATTAGCCCTACCGCCTTCATTATCTGGGATACATGATGTCTTTCATGTATCATTATTGCGGAAGTACATGTCAGATGCTTCACATATTATTCAGCCAGACGAGGCCGAATTGGACGAGACATTAAGCTATTTTGAAAAGCCGATTCGGATGATCGATCGTAAAGAAAAACAGCTCAGAACAAAGACAATTCCGCTTGTGAAACTTCAATGGACTCGTCATGGCATTGAAGAAGCCACCTGGGAAACTGAATCAGACATGATACAGGAATTCCCAGCATTGTTTCACTGATGTAAGTTTCTATTCCGTTTCTATTACATTCCTTCTTATTGATATGATTGATTGCCTGTGATTTCGGGGACGAAATCATATCTTAGGAGGGGAGAAATGCAATGCTCGAGAATTTAATCCTAGTAATCATTAATTATTGATTTATAATTTGATATAATTATGAGAGGATTAATCGGGACAAGATTTGATTCAGCATGAAAAGATGTAAGTGCGAGGACAGTGCCTTTCGCGCACATGCGCGACATGAGACGCGCACATGGGCGAAACGGGCAGAGGGTCTCGCGCATATGCGCAGTGGGTGTGCGCGCATATGCGCGAGCTGTGCGAGGGTTTAAAGTCAACTCCAGAGAAGTGGGTACACATGCGCGACGGGGAGCGCGCACATGCGCGAGATGTCCAGAGAACCTCGCGCACATGCACGACGTGTATCCGCGCACATGCGCGAGGGTACCCGAGAGTTGGGTAAAATGAACAAAGGCCTCGCGCAAATGCGCTGAGTAAGGGCGCGCATATGCGCGAGGTGCTGTGCAGAGGACGCGCCAAGACATATGGTCTCGCGCATATGCGCCGAGTGATGTCGCGCATATGCGCGAGACGTGTTTTACAAAGGGCGAGCCACCTAACCTTTACATGCAACGTGTGAATATATATACATACAAATCTTCATAATGAAAAACAAGAGGAAAAAGGAAGGCTCAGGGGAAAACGTGATTCTTGATTTTAGATTTTGATTTGCGATAAATCCGTCCGTTAGATTTTGAATCCGACTTTGGTATTGTATTCCTATCGACGCAGGCTACAACTGGACGTAAGTTTTACTACGTTTTGTCATGTCTTGAAATTATGATGTTGAAGGAATCGGATATGATTCATATATGATGTTTTGACATGTTAGACATCGTATAATCGAAACCGGATTGAAGAATGGATATCGTATAGAATTGTTATGATTTTTAGAGTTGATTGGATTGAGATATGATATCAGATGTGTATCGTTATTGACCATGAGTTGCAGGAATTGATATGTATCGATTTGTATGGCTGGGTATATTAAGATTGTGCAGTTATACTGTTAAAACAGAATTTGATTGAGTTCTGATTATATCAAGTATTGATTGAGGAATGTATTGATATTGTATTCCTTCGATATTGTCATTACCAGATTGATATTGACAGGCTGTGAATCCGAGACTTCGACAGAGTCAGATAGAAAGAAAGAAAGGTATAAATAAATGTTGATTCGGGATTGCACAACTCGAGTTAGCTTTAACTTGAGTTTCCCAAAATCACATACTGAATGATTATTGCATTTGATATTTGCAATGATTGATATTGATATGCTTATTCTATTGATTATAGCAAAGCATGAGTCAGAGTTGGGCAGACCCGCTTAGTCTTTGGTAGAACCGCCATGGCAGAACCGCCAAGTCACTGGACTTTTGGATATATATCGGTAGACCGAGGAGAAGACCGACTCCTATTGCAGATCTTCGATATAGATAGCCAATGTCTGGGACTAAGAACGTACCACCATCTAGCTGGGGTAAAGTAGATGGGAGAACGTTGCGTTCTTATTCAGATCGGGATCCCTAGATTAGATTGAGTCGAGTCAGAGTCTAGGACTCACAGAGTGTGATTCAGAGTTGGTATTGATACATGTTGTTCAGATTTGATACATGTTATTTATATGTGTTTCATGCTTTTATATATGCTTTTATATGACTGCATGTTTACATTGTTTATACTGGGATATTTATCTCACCGGACTTATCCGGCTGTTGTCGTGTTTGTATATGGCAACAGGTGGGATTGGTTCAGGGTCGAGGAGATGAAGGGAGATCGTGATTAGAGTGGAGACTACGGACTTGATTAAAGATAGGGTTTGGACACTTGAGATTTAGATGTTAAACCTTAGTTGAATGATTGTATGTAGTACAAGACTTGTACCTTTATACTGATATGTATGTTAGATTGAATTCCATTATGTTCCGCAATTCATATTGTATTTTAAAAAAAATATTTAGACCATGTTTATTATTAGTGATTAAATTGTCCCAAATGATGATTAAGATTATGATTAGCGTCCGGGTCCCACAGATAGCCAGAGCGGACTATCCAGATATGGGGGGATATTTGTGGAACTGTAGTGCTGGATTTTAGTACTAGCTGACACGATGTATTGTCACTTTCTGAATGATCGTATGATAATAGCTATCAGATGAGCATTGGGATAGCTGCAAACGAGGCATTGTACACTGAGAACTGCAGATTTCCTTTGTATAAGGATAATATCTCGGAAATACCTAAGATAAGATTTGATACGGTCAGAGATATGGCAAGAAAAATGTAGCTGATTCAGAAGAGAATGAAAACAGCTCAGAATAAACAGACTGAATATGCCAACATCAGACGATGACTGTTGGTATTTAAGGCCGAAGATTGAATATATCCTTAACTGGAATAAACAGATTTGATAACAGCTGAGGGTGTTGATTTGCTATGAGCTGTTGATTGATATATACGGATGTTGTATAGCCAGTATTGCGAGATTGATTCTGTCAGAGTTATTTTGAGTGGTATTATGATATTATACTTCTTGAATTAATATTCCAGTTTGGAATCAGTGTAACGTCCCGAAAATTTAAAGGTCCACGCGAACCACATGCATTTGAATTATTTAATTCTCCTGAATTTTAATTAAATGTTTTAATTTCATGAATTAATTATGTTGTGCATATTTACATGTTTAAAATATATTTTTCTAAATGTTGCATTAAAATGGTATTTTTAAGGAATGTTCAAGTGACGATCGACGAACAGGGACCGAGGGCTGTAAATAAAAAATGTTTTTATTAAATAATTATTTTTAATTATTTAAAATAAGGTTGTTGCTTTTAGTATTTTTGAAAATGAGGGGTTTTGAGGTGATTTTATACGCCGGGACATAATTTTTATCGGTGTTGATTTTTTAACAAAAATACGAACGTCTTGGCAACCCGGCTATTAAATTCACAAATTTATTTTACCAAAATTATTTTTTATATTTTAATTAAGCATTATTGGGCCTAATTAATATCTTAATGGACCTAATGTTTAATTAGTGATTTATTTGGTATTTAAAATAACAAAAACCCTTGCCCTCACTCACAATCAATCGGTCACACACTCCGCAAATCTGAAAACACTCCTCACCCCACCCTATACACACACGGCACTCATCATACCACCTTGAAGGAAAAAATTCGAAAGGTTCAAGAAGAAAGATAGCCTAGGTGTCTCTCCGTTCTTCGACGTCAACGATTATTCGAGCGTATATAACGCAAAGGCACGCCATAATTCTTATTTTACTCATCCATCACACCATATTATTTATTTAATTGTGTGTTGCATGAAAAACAAGTTGCACTTTTTATTATTTTCGTTTTTATGCATATACATGGGTTTAAAGCATGTTTTTGTGATCCAAAACTTATGATAATTTTGCACAAAGGGGCTGCCATGGTAGGATACTTGGAACGGAGGTTTTTCCATATGTTTAGGGACACATAAGAGTATAATCAAGGTCTGGTCAGTAGGAGGAAAGATGCTGAACGTGATTGGGAATCCTAGAGTCCTAGGGTTTCGGCCTTCCTTCCTAGGAGAGCACGGCAGCTTGCTGCTGTTAGGGTCACGTCAAGGAGGCTTAAGAGATGGTTTTCAGAGGGTTTAGAGGGTTCAAGGGAGGCTGCACGAAGCTGGGTTAGGAAGGCTAGGCGATCGCTTAAGGGCGAGGGGGGCCACGTATGCTTGAGGGATCGGGTGCGAGGGGCTTGGCTTTTAGGTCTTCTAGGCTCGGTCTAGGAGGGTCCAGTAGGTTTCCTAGGGTGCGGTTAGGGTCCTAGGAGGGTTGACCTGGGGCTGGACCAAGGGGTAGGGGCTAGAGTCGTGATAGAAAGAGTTCGAACCAAGCTAGGACTAGGATTCCTTGTGCAGAAATTCAGTAACTACTAGGGAAGTGTTCAAAGGACTAAATGGGCTTGATTTGGGTTGGAAAAGGTTTAGTTATGTGTTAGGAGGCTTTAGTTCAAGTTTGGTAAGTTTTGGTTAAGTTTCGAGTCCATACGAGTCAAAACCGGGATGTACGTTTAAGGTTAAAAACGAATCGAGGAATCTATCGAAAAGATAGTTTTACGCATTATAAAATTATGAAAAACTATGTTTAAGCTTAAACAATTATTAGAAGTCTAATTTTTTAATTTGGGAATTTTATATTTAGTTTTGGTTTAATTCGGGATTAAAAAGCGTTAATACGTCTTATTTAAAGATTAAATTAATAGTCCTCGTTTTAAGCTAAATAAAAATATGGGAAAATTCATGTAGGCTTAAATAATTATTTGGGACATATTAGAGTCATGAAATCAAGGATAAAAGTCGAAAACGTAAAATGTCGAGTCTAGGGGTAAAACGGTCTTTTTACAACTAGAAATTAGTGAAGATCATGGCAGTGCCCTAAATAATGTTTTTATGATATTATGATAATTTATAATTGTTTATGAAATGTTCACGATTAACTTATGATTTTTAAATGTCTAAAGGGTTTGTATGATTTTAAGAAAACATTTAAAATACATGTTGCATGCTTGGTTTCAAAAATGAAAAACGTAATGATATTCATGATTTTTCTAAAGTGATGGGAATGAAAAATGTTGAAGGATGTGAAATAATTGTGACTAATTCGTTAATGTTGGCGACGTTGTGAGGGTTATGGTCCCAGTGGGAGCCCGACGATGTGGTAACGGATATGTGGTAATGGTTTTGTGGTAATGGAAGAATGGGAATATCGTGAGGGGAAAAGGCCCCAGAGGGAGCCCATTTATGGGAAAAGGCCCCAGAGGGAGCCCCAATGATCGTATTTCTATTCGAATCATGATAGTCCAGGGCCCAGTTTGTTAAAGTAGGTGCCCGTCGAGCCAAGTGTTGGCCGAGGGTTCATGATTAAACTCTATGTATAAACAGTCTTTATTTTAATAATATTTGAATTTATTATTTTGGCAAATCTTTATCTGTTTACCCATGCTAGTTGCATAGATAAAGCCCTTGAATATACAAATAGTAGAAAGAATATGAGATGCTCATATGATGAGTATCATGAAACTCATATTTGTAATGCTGTATATTTTAAACAGTTCCTAGTCGATTCAGCCGCCACTAAAAAGGATATAGGCCACTCGAGTTCGAGACTAGTATCTGCGATGTGAGTACCATGTTTCATTGGTAGGGGACATTGTGATGTCCGAACATGCAGATAGGTGATCCTTGTAGAGTGCACTGAACAACCTTCCATAAAAGGACTTTCCAAGTGGTTCTCACTTATCGAGTGGAAAAGTCCTAGTTTATGGTTGTACATCATTAGTCCTTATGACCCGGGACAACATTGAGACTCTATGTGCTAGAATTACACTTTGACTTGTTTATCGACTCTCATGTGGTCATCAGGTGGCAAGGTTGGGTGTTCTGTCGAAACATATAGGAGTCGATGCATTGTAGTCGGGGATTCACCGCTTACCTACGGGTATGGATATCCTATGTGTTTTCATGTATATGTAGTTTGAAATCTCTGATCAGAGTATGGTGGTAATTATGAAAGGGTTTCATAGATTACACCATCGATGAAACTACGACATGACACATAGTATCGATTCATTGACAACTCTCGATAAACCAATGGTTGTCGAATCGATCGGGATATATGAGTTGAAGGGACCATACTGTACGCTAACCATAATTGAATGGTTCTTGCAGGCACTATCATTTGATACCTAGGGAATCATGTAAGCGATGCTGCTAGGCGTTTAACATGATTGGTTGGGTACTATCAGACTTGAGTTCTGACGTTCTTGTTATCAAGGAGTTGATAAGTAAGAATGGAGCAATTGGGGTATGCTCGTATAAGGACCTGTTTCGTCCGAATCACATGGAGATGTTAGTTAACCCACGGCTAGTTGTATCAATGAACCATTGAGGGCCACACAAGTACTAGCTTTCTAGATCCCGTTGAGAAGTAAAATAGTTCAATGTGTTGAACGGCTTATAAATGAGTTTATAAGCGTAAAGAAAAATAGAAGTATGACTTCTATGAGAGAAATGTAACATTTAATTTACGAATGTGTTCCTAAAATTATAGTAGAGTCCAAATAATTAAATTAATTCAAGTGTTGAATTAATTAAATTACATTGGGCCTTGTAGAGCCCAATTAGAAATAATTATTAAACTAGTTGGCTTGGGTAAAATCAAGTAAACTTTAAATGGGCTCAAATATGTTTGGGACATTTAAATAAAAGTCCATGGGCCTTGTAATTTTTACAAGCCCAAATGTGAATGCATGCTTGTGAGGTGAAAGGTTGTGGATTACTTTTGATTAAAAAATTGCATGGCATGCTAAAGTTGGTCTCTACTTTTTCACACACCAAGACAACTCATTCACTCCTTCACTCTCCCCTCACTTGGCTGAAATTTACACACTCATTTCTCTCCATTTTTCTCTTCATCTTGGTTGAGGAATTCTTGCACTTTTCTTTGAAAAATCCTCATATTTTTCTAGTGCAAAATATGAGGGTATCTACCTAGTTAGTGTATCAATGAACCATTGAGGGCCACACAAGTACTAGCTTTCTAGATCCCGTTGAGAAGTAAAATAGTTCAATGTGTTGAACGGCTTATAAATGAGTTTATAAGCATAAAGAAAAATAGAAATATGACTTCTATGAGAGAAATGTAACATTTAATTTACGAATGTGTTCCTAAAATTATAGTAGAGTCCAAATAATTAAATTAATTCAAGTGTTGAATTAATTAAATTACATTGGGCCTTGTAGAGCCCAATTAGAAATAATTATTAAACTAGTTGGCTTGGGTAAAATCAAGTAAACTTTAAATGGGCTCAAATATGTTTGGGACATTTAAATAAAAGTCCATGGGCCTTGTAATTTTTACAAGCCCAAATGTGAATGCATGCTTGTGAGGTGAAAGGTTGTGGATTATTTTTGATTAAAAAATTGCATGGCATGCTAAAGTTGGTCTCTACTTTTTCACACACCAAGACAACTCATTCACTCCTTCACTCTCCCCTCACTTGGCTGAAATTTACACACTCATTTCTCTCCATTTTTCTCTTCATCTTGGTTGAGGAATTCTTGCACTTTTCTTTGAAAAATCCTCATATTTTTCTAGTGCAAAATATGAGGGTATCTACCTAGTTAGTGTATCAATGAACCATTGAGGGCCACACAAGTACTAGCTTTCTAGATCCCGTTGAGAAGTAAAATAGTTCAATGTGTTGAACGGCTTATAAATGAGTTTATAAGCATAAAGAAAAATAGAAATATGACTTCTATGAGAGAAATGTAACATTTAATTTACGAATGTGTTCCTAAAATTATAGTAGAGTCCAAATAATTAAATTAATTCAAGTGTTGAATTAATTAAATTACATTGGGCCTTGTAGAGCCCAATTAGAAATAATTATTAAACTAGTTGGCTTGGGTAAAATCAAGTAAACTTTAAATGGGCTCAAATATGTTTGGGACATTTAAATAAAAGTCCATGGGCCTTGTAATTTTTACAAGCCCAAATGTGAATGCATGCTTGTGAGGTGAAAGGTTGTGGATTACTTTTGATTAAAAAATTGCATGGCATGCTAAAGTTGGTCTCTACTTTTTCACACACCAAGACAACTCATTCACTCCTTCACTCTCCCCTCACTTGGCTGAAATTTACACACTCATTTCTCTCCATTTTTCTCTTCATCTTGGTTGAGGAATTCTTGCACTTTTCTTTGAAAAATCCTCATATTTTTCTAGTGCAAAATATGAGGGTATCTACCTAGTTAGTGTATCAATGAACCATTGAGGGCCACACAAGTACTAGCTTTCTAGATCCCGTTGAGAAGTAAAATAGTTCAATGTGTTGAACGGCTTATAAATGAGTTTATAAGCATAAAGAAAAATAGAAATATGACTTCTATGAGAGAAATGTAACATTTAATTTACGAATGTGTTCCTAAAATTATAGTAGAGTCCAAATAATTAAATTAATTCAAGTGTTGAATTAATTAAATTACATTGGGCCTTGTAGAGCCCAATTAGAAATAATTATTAAACTAGTTGGCTTGGGTAAAATCAAGTAAACTTTAAATGGGCTCAAATATGTTTGGGACATTTAAATAAAAGTCCATGGGCCTTGTAATTTTTACAAGCACAAATGTGAATGCATGCTTGTGAGGTGAAAGGTTGTGGATTACTTTTGATTAAAAAATTGCATGGCATGCTAAAGTTGGTCTCTACTTTTTCACACACCAAGACAACTCATTCACTCCTTCACTCTCCCCTCACTTGGCTGAAATTTACACACTCATTTCTCTCCATTTTTCTCTTCATCTTGGTTGAGGAATTCTTGCACTTTTCTTTGAAAAATCCTCATATTTTTCTAGTGCAAAATATGAGGGTATCTACCTAGTTAGTGGTGGGCCTAATTTTGAGCAAGGTGTGCTCAAGGAGGAAGCTTGTAGATCTTCTTGCCATTCAAGAGCTTTGTTGTTTAACAACAAAGTTGGAGCCATCATCAACCTCAAGAGGTTGATAGGTATAATTTTCTCAACACCCTATGTATGATATTTGGTATTTGTTGTATTTGCTATACAAAATAATATGAGGTGGCCGAAATTTCTTGAGTAAAAATTCGATTTTTAAACTTCCGTTGCGCTTCCGGTCACCGTAACCGATCCCCTTTCAAGTGGTATCCGAGCTATGGTTACGATTTTGTATAGCAATTACAAGATATTATGTTGAGATCGATTTCTAACCGCATGAGGGTATTTTTCGCAACCAAAAAAAAAACGAGGCTTATTGTGGGGAACTTCGGGCAGCATGTTGCTGCCCGTTTCGAGCAGCTCGGGCTGCCCATTTCGAGCAGCTAGGGCAGCCCGAGGGGCTGCTTGAACAGCCCCATTAAAAAAAAATAAAAAAATTTTTGTTGCCGGAATCCGGCGACGGAGCTCCGGCGACGACGATGACGACTAGGGTTTCCAAAAGTTTTTTTGAATATCAAAGTGTCATGGGCCTTGAGTTGTTGGGCCATTGGATGGCTAACATATTTGTGAATTTTAAATGGGCCAAAATGTTTTTGGTGAAAAATAAGTTTTTGGGCCCTTAAGTTTAAAATTACAAAAGTTGCAAATATTTTCTCATGAAATAAATATTTTAAGTTGGACTTCAAATATTTATAGTAAATGGTGAGTTACAAGAAATTCGGTTATAAATAAATTAATTTGAAAGTAGACAAAGGTGTTTGTATATTTTGTTAATTTAGTTTATAATCGTGGCGGTTAGTGATTGGATCAAGATATATAATATTGGATCAATTAATTATTGTGATAATTAATTGATGGTGTATGATATGTGATATTGTGCATGAAGGATGATCAAAAGCCCAAGCCCAATTTGCTAGGTGTATGCTAGGATATTTTGTGTTGAATGATTGTAATAATTATAAATTTATTAAGTGGGCTTGGTTTATGGCCCGTTACCACCCCATGTGATGTATCCCTATTTGCCATGGATATTTATTTGTAAATATTAGTATAGTGGATGATCAAGATTGGAAGATGGTGGCCATGATGATTATGAAGATCGAAGACATGTAAATATTGGAAGCTTATGTAATAGTTGCATTTGCATCCCGTGCATTTCCCTAGGATTGGACCTAGGCCCGTGTTTAGCTCACACGGTCCGTTAGTATTGGGGCGATTGATCATCCTTGTTTTTTTTACTGTTTATAATATATGCATGATATGTTATAAATAATGAGTATGTGCGTTATTATTATGATAATAGCAAAGTTGCATGAATCCGGCAAACATACGATCAAACATGGCGAGCTTTTAAATAAAATTAATGATTAGACCTTTCAAAATGAAAAACCCTCATTTTGAATAAGATTCAAAATTAATATCAAGCCCGAAAAGGGGAATTATAAATTTGTTTATAATTTCCTTGTCTTCCATCGACAATGGGTGCATGATGAACCCTACCCGTACTCGGGGCTCGGCTCATATTATTGGGGGAGCTTTGGGTGCCGGAAAGCTGTGACATCCATTGACATGGTGATGTGAACTACGTGGAACTTCCATGATTTCGGCTCATATTATTGGGAGAACTCATGGCGACCGTCCATTAAGGTTCAACATCGATGGGTAAGGCTTGACACGTAAAGATGAGCGACGTCATATTATTGGGTCCTAATCAAACGTGAGACAAAAGTTTACGTAAGGGTTGCATTGTGATGCAATTGGAAACTACCTTTTAGGAATTGTGATTGGCTGATATTATTCGGGATCATAATTCGCTAATTGGACCTTACGTACCTACTGAGGAAAAGAGTTTCCCGTTTTCACTAGAGGGTAGTGGAAATGTCAAAACAGTGGGAGCGAAAATTTATAAAGTTAATGTCCAAACTTTATATCTTATTAAATATTTTAAAATAGTCATTAACATTTATCTGTTTTACTTTTCAGTACAAAAATTTGACAATGTCTTCAATTCGCAATCCGCTTTCTGCCATACTCGAAAAACATGTATTAATCGGAACTAACTATCTCACTTGGCTAAGAAATCTGAAAATCGTCCTAAACTCAGAAAAGATTGCATATACACTGACTGAGTCGCCCCCTGCTGAGGCTCCGACTAGCTGCACTCCTGAGGAATTGCAGACCTACAAGGATTGGTGTGACCATGACTTGAAGGCTAGGTGTTATATGCAGGCTTCTATGAACGATGAGCTGCAGAGGCGTTTTGAGGATGCAAAGAATGCTGCTTACATTCATTTGCATCTCAAGGAGCTCTTTGGTGAGCAGACTCGGCCTCTTAGGCATGATACCGTCAAGGAGCTGATCACTATACGCATGCGAGATGGGGCCTCGGTCCATGAGCATGGCTTGAAGATGATTGGGCTCGTGGACAAACTCGTTGGCATGGATCTGATCTTGCCTTCGGAGTTGACCACCGACGTGTTGCTCTTATCGCTGCCTAGCTCATTTGATCCTTTTGTGGTGAACTTCAACATGAACAAGATGGAGCCGACCCTTGAGGAGTTGGTGAATATTCTTGTGACCTTTGAGTACACTATCAAGAAAGAAAAGCCGGTTCTTTTTGTGGGCTCTTCATCTGGTACGAAAACCGGTCCACCTGGAAGGGAAAGAAGCATTCTTTCCAACGTCCCAAGAAGAGCGTGCCTTTGAAGAGGCAGACTCCGGGTCCTGTAGTGGCAGCCACCCCAGTGAAGGCTGACAAGACTGTTGACATCTGTCATCACTGCAAGAAGCCTGGACATTGGAGGTGTAACTGTAGGGAATATCTTGCCCAGAAGAGTTCAAGAAACGGTATGTTCTATATCGAAGTAAAAATTTCAATTAACTCTACTTCTTGGGTATTGGATACCGGCTGTGGCTCACATCTCTATAATGATTTGCAGGTGATGGGAAGAAGTAGGAGACTCAGGGAAGGTGAGACCTTCTTGAGGATGGGCAATGGAGCAAGAGTTGCTGCCAAAGCTGTTGGAGATGTTTCTTTAATTTTGAACAATGATTTTAAGTTGTTGTTAAGAGACGTTTTGTTTGTACCTGAGTTGGTGAAAAATATTATTTTCATTTCTATGTTAGATAAAGATGGATTTTCATGTTTATTTAGCAAAGGTGTTTGCAATATTTACAAGAATGAATGTTTAATTGGTACTGGAGAACTTGAAAACGATCTCTACACCTTAAAATTGAAAGATATTCCACTTAACAATGTCCAAGCTATAACAACAACAAACAAGCGCAAACAAGATACTCTTAATATGGCACAATTATGGCATGCTCGATTAGAAAATATTTCCCTAAGAAGGATGAACAAGTTACTGGGAGTAGGCATGTTTGATATGTATGATATTAATGCTCTCACGACTTGTGAATCCTGCCTAAAAGGAAAGATGACCAAGATTCCCTTTAAGAGCCATGTGGAGCAAGCCAAAGGGTTATTGGATTTGATCCATACCGATGTGTGCAGTACGACTTGCCGCCATCCTTTTGGGGATATGCGCTTGAGACAGCGGCAATGTTATTGAACAATGTCCATACAAAGGCAGTTGATAAGACACCATATGAGATATGGATGGGTAAGCCACCCAAATATTCTTATCTTAGAATATGGGGGTGCCTTGCTTATGTGAAGTAGGTAGTGGGAGATAAATTGGATTGTCGATCCATTTTATGTTACTTTGTGGGATATCCAAAGAATTCGGTTGGATACTACTTCTATCATCCCCAAGAAACAAAAGTGTTTGTTTCTAGGAATGCAACCTTTTTGGAAAAGGAATTTCTATTAGATAGAAAGGGCGAGATGATAGAACTCGAAGAGGTTTGAGAGACACCCACAATTGTAGAACCCACACCCGAAGAGCCACGAGAGGAGATACAAGCTCCTAGAAGATCCGAGAGAGTCTCGAGACCACCTATGAGGTATGGTCTGCTTTTGAAGAGGGCCATGATGAGCCTAACCATGGATGTGATCCAAGGACCTTCAAGGAAGCATTATCTGATGCCAAATCATCCAAGTGGCTTGAAGCGATGGAATCTGAGATGAATTCCATGCATTCGAACCAAGTGTGGAATCTCGTGGATCCACCTGTGGGAATTGTTCCCATAGGATGTAAATGGATTTACAAGAGGAAACTTGGGGCGGATGGGAAGGTATTGACCTTCAAGCCGCGATTGGTGGAAACCTTTTCTCCAGTTGCAATGTTCAAGTCCATAAGGATTTTGCTAGCCATAGCTGCATGGTATGACTATGAGATATGGCAGATGGATGTTAAGACAGCCTTTCTTAATGAGGATATTAAGGAAGAGATTTACATGTCTCAACCCGAAGGGTTTACATCTATCGAAAGTGAGCATATGGTATGCAAACTTCAAAGATCTATTTATGGTCAAAAGCAGGCATCTAGGAGTTGGAACCTCAGATTCGATAGTACAATCAAAGAGTTTGGTTTTGCTAAGAATCCTGAGGAACCCTGTGTGTATAAAAAGTTCAGTGGGAGTGCTGTGACATTCCTGGTGTTGTATGTTGATGACATTCTACTCATTGGGAATGATGTAGGAATGTTGCAATCAACGAAGATATGGTTAGCGAGTAAGTTCTCGATGCAGGACTTGGGTGAAGCATCTTTTGTATTGGGAATACAGATCTATAGAGATAGATCAAAAAGATTGCTTGGTCTCACACAGTCCACATACATTGATACCATCGTGAAGCGGTTCTCGATGGATGAGTCCAAGAGAGGACATCTACCAATGTGTCATGGCGTGTCCCTATCCAAGTCTATGTCTCCCAAGACTGATGCAGAGATAGCGGCGATGACCAGCATTCCTTATGCATCTGCGATTGGTAGCATCATGTATGGGATGATATCTACACGTCCTAACGTGGCTTTTGCACTAAGTTTAGTGAGTAGATATCAATCCAACCCTGGTCTTCCACACTGGAAAGCTGTGAAAGACATCCTCAAGTATTTGAGAAGGTCCAATAAATTGTTCTTGGTCTATGGGGGTGGAGAACTGAAATTGGATGGCTATACCGACTCTAGCTTCCAAAGCGATATCGATGACTCGAAGTCAACCTCTGGATTCATATTCATGCTCAATGGTGCTGCTGTCTATTGGAAGAGTTCCAAGCAAGACAGTACAGCGGATTCCACCACTAAGGCAGAATATATTGCTGCATCAGCTGCAGCAAAGGAGGCAGTTTGGATAAGGAATTTCGTCCAAGAGTTGGGCGTCATTCCGAATGGAGTTGCTCCTGTCCCGGTGTTTTGTGACAACACGGGAGCCATTGCTCAAGCAAAGGAGCCGAGGTCTCATCAGAAGTCCAAACACGTATTGAGAAAGTACCACATCCTCAGAGAGATCGTGGAGAGAGGAGATGTCACGATTGTCAAAGTCGGCTCCGCAGATAATGTTGCTGATCCACTAACTAAGCCTTTACCTGGACCATTGTTCGAGAAGCATCGCGAATCTATGGGTTTGAAGCATATGGGTAGTTGGCTCTAGTGCAAGTGGGATATTGTTAGAGTTGGTGCCCGTCGAGCCAAGTGTTGGCCGAGGGTTCATGATTAAACTTTATGTATAAACAGTCTTTATTTTAATAATATTTGAATTTATTATTTTGGCAAATCTTTATCTGTTTACCCATGCTAGTTGCATAGATAAAGCCCTTGAATATACAAATAGTAGAAAGAATATGAGATGCTCATATGATGAGTATCATGAAACTCATATTTGTAATGCTGTATATTCTAAACAGTTCCTAGTCGATTCAGCCGCCACTAAGAAGGATATAGGCCGCTCGAGTTCGAGACTAGTATCTGCGATGTGAGTACCATATTTCATTGGTAGGGGACATTGTGATGTCCGAACATGCAGATAGTTGCTCCTTGTAGAGTGCACTAAACAACCCTCCATAAAAGGACTTTCCAAGTGGTTCTCACTTATCGAGTGGAAAAGTCCTAGTTTATGGTTGTACATCATTAGTCCTTATGACCCGGGACAACATTGAGACTCTATGTGCTAGAATTACACTTTGACTTGTTTACCGACTCTCATGTGGTCATCAGGTGGCAAGGTTGGGTGTTCTGTCGAAACATATAGGAGTCGATGCATTGTAGTCGGGGATTCACCGCTTACCTACGGGTATGGATATCCTATGTGTTTTCATGTATATGTAGTTTGAAATCTCCGATCAGAGTATGGTGGTAATTATGAAAGGGGTTTCATAGATTACACCATCGATGCAACTACGACATGACACATAGTATCGATTCATTGACAACTCTCGATAAACCAATGGTTGTCGAATCGATCGGGATATATGAGTTGAAGGGACCGTACTGTACGCTAACCATAATTGAATGGTTCTTGCAGGCACCATCATTTGATACCTAGGGAATCATGTAAGCGATGCTGCTAGGCGTTTAACATGATTGGTTGGGTACTATCAGATTTTAGTTTTGACGTTCTTGTTATCAAGGAGTTGATAAGTAAGAATGGAGCAATTGGGGTATGCTCGTATAAGGACATGTTTAGTCCGAATCACATGGAGATGTGAACCCATGGCTAGTTGTATCAATGAACCATTGAGGGCCACACAAGTACTAGCTTTCTAGATCCCGTTGAGAAGTAAAACAGTTCAATGTGTTGAACGGCTTATAAATGAGTTTATAAGCGTAAAGAAAAATAGAAGTATGACTTCTATGAGAGAAATGTAACTTTTAATTTACGAATGTGTTCCTAAAATTAAAAGTTGGCCAAGTAAATAATGTATTTGAAAATTGTGATTTTCATAAACATTATTATGGACTAAATTAAATTAATTCAAGTGTTGAATTAATTTAACACTAGTGGGCCTAGTAGAGTCCAAATAATTAAATTAATTCAAGTTTTGAATTAATTAAATTACATTGGGCCTTGTAGAGCCCAATTAGAAATAATTATTAAACTAGTGGGCTTGGGTAAAATCAAGTAAACTTTAAATGGGCTCAAATATGTTTGGGACATTTAAATAAAAGTTCACGGGCCTTGTAATTGTTACAAGCCCAAATGAGAATGCATGCTTGGGAGGTGAAAGGTTGTGGATTACTTTTGATTAAAAAATTGCATGTCATGCTAAAGTTGGTCTCTACTTTTTCACACACCAAGACAACTCATTCACTCCTTCACTCTCCCCTCACTTGGCCGAAATTTACACACTCATTTCTCTCCATTTTTCTCTTCATCTTGGTTGAGGAAGTCTTGCACTTTTCTTTGAAAAATCCTCATATTTTTCTAGTGCAAAATATGAGGGGATCTACCTAGTTAGTGATGGGCCTAATTTTGAGCAAGGTGTGCTCAAGCAGGAAGCTTGTAGATCTTCTTGCCATTCAAGAGCTTTGTTGTTTAACAACAAAGTTGGAGCCATCATGAACCTCAAGAGGTTGATAGGTATAATTTTCTCAACACCCTATGTATGATATTTGGTGTTTGTTGTATTTGCTACACAAAATAATATGAGATGGCCGACATTTCTTGAGTAAAAATTCGATTTTTAAACTTCCGTTGCGCTTCCGGTCACCGTAACCGATCCCCTTTCACAGTTGACCGGTGAGAGTGTTGCTGGTGTCCCCCGCCGCCCAGTACTGTGGTTTTATATAGATGGATCCATCGACCCTCGTGAGCATGATCAGAAAAGTCACAATTAACGATCTGAATTCAACAAAAGAAAAGAGAAAAAGAAAAGGAAAATGTTCATGATCATGTTAAATGTTTTATGTCATGTCATGTTGAGGAAAAAGGAAAAAGTTAAGGTTTATGATTGCATGTCATGAAAAAGTATTTTATGAAATGTTTATGTTTAAAGTTTTATGCATCATGAAAATGTTTACGAAAATGTTTATGTTTATGCATCTTCATGAAAACGATATTTTAAGTACAAGTATTTTTCACCGTTATATGTTGATTTTTGGGTTTTAGTATTGATGTTTTACTTTTTGGGCTATAAGTTAATCGTGAATATTATGAATGCTTTTGGGACATGTAGATCTTCTAAGAAAATATTTATGATTCTTGGTTACTAGTTGAATTAATTTTTGGGTATTACTCATAAGAAATAATGATTTGAGGATTACAACGACTTTGGGAATAAGAAAATGTATAAATTGGGATTTTAAGTTTTGATGAAAAGTAAGATTGGTTATATGAATTGTTTTTTTTTGGTAAATAAGTTTAAATTTATTGAAATTATATTATGAGAAACCTGTAGAAGAAAATTAAGAATGCCAAAAACTTATAGGTTAATCATAGGATTTTTGAAATTAAAGACCAATTAAGATAATTCTTGGGGAAATTAAGAAATAATTTTGAGATTTTTAAGGAATTTGGGGACTAATTTAGCAATAAGCGATAATTTGATGGTTTAATTGATAAGAATTTTGAGTATTTAGACTTTTAAGAATATTTGAAACCTTGGGATATATTGGGTTACAATGTTATAAGGAATTTTAATCAAGGTTTTTAAGAATGAATCGATATTAGACTTGAAAATCTAAGCGTCAGCGGATGCGTTTGGGATTTTAAAACTGAAATATGATAAGTTGATGAATATTTTGGGTATAAAATAAGAAAAATAATATACGATAAGTATGACCATCCATCTTTTAACTTTAGGAATTTTAAGGAAAATGGAAATTCGAGGTTAAAATTTTATAGCACTAAGTCATTATGGGTTTTTCTAAGTTGCAATTCACGAATAAGGATTTAGAAGGAAAATTTAATTGGGATCAAGGAGACGTAAGGACATTTTATAACTTAAGTTTTTATCAGAGTAGCCCAGCGGAAGCGTGAATTTTTGGGATACTAGAACTAAGTCTAAACTGTGGGTTATTAAGGATAAGCGAATTTCGAGGACGAAATTCAATGTAAGGGGGTGAGATTGTAACGCCCCCAAAATTTAAAGGTCTACGCGAACCACATGCATTTGAATTATTAAATTCTCCTGTATTTTAATTAAATGTTTTAATTGCATGAATTAATTATGTTGTGCATATTTACATGTTTAAAATATATTTTTCTAAATGTTGCATTAAAATTGTATTTTTAAGGAATGTTCAAGTGACGATCGAGGAACGGGGACCGAGGGCTGTAAATAGAAAATGTTTTTATTAAATAATTATTTTTAATTATTTAAAATAAGGTTGTTGCTTTTAGTATTTTTGAAAATGAGGGGTTTTGAGGTGATTTTATACGTCAGGACATAATTTTATCGGTGTTGGTTTTTCAACAAAAATACGAACGTCTTGGCAACCCGGCTATTAAATTCACAAATTTATTTTACCAAAATTATTTTTAGTATTTTAATTAAGCATTATTGGGCCTAATTAATATCTTAATGGGCCTAATGTTTAATTAGTGATTTATTTGGTATTTAAAATAACAAAAACCCTTGCCCTCACTCACAATCAATCGGTCACACACTCCCCAAATCTGAAAACACTCCTCACTCCACCCTATACACACACGGCACTTATCATACCACCTTGAAGGAAAAAATTCGAAAGGTTCAAGAAGAAAGATAGCCTAGGTGTCCCTCCGTTCTTCGACGTCAACGTTTATTCGAGCGTATATAACGCAAAGGCACGCCATAATTCTCCTTTTACTCATCCATCATACCATAGTATTTATTTAATTGTGTGTTGCATGAAAAACAAGTTGCACTTTTTATTATTTTCGTTTTTATGCATATACATGGGTTTAAAGCATGTTTTTGTGATCCAAAACTTATGATAATTTTGCACAAAGGGGCTGCCATGGTAGGATACTTGGAAGGAAGGTTTTTCCACATGTTTAGGGACACATAAGAGTATAATCAAGGTCTGGTCAGTAGGGGGAAAGATGCTGAACGTGATTGGGAATCCTAGAGTCCTAGGGTTTCGGCCTTCCTTCCTAGGAGAGCACTGCAGCTTGCTGCTGTTAGAGTCACGTCCATGAGGCTTAAGAGATGGTTTTCAGAGGGTTTAGAGGGTTCAAGGGAGGCTGCACGAAGCTGGGTTAGGAAGGCTAGGCGATCGCTTAAGGGCAAGGGGGGCCGCGCATGCTTGAGGGATCGGGTGCGAGGGGCTGGGCTTCTAGGTCTTCTAGGCTCGGTCTAGGAGGGTCCAGTAGGTTTCCTAGGGTGTGGTTAGGGTCCTAGGAGGGTTGACCTGGGGCTGGACCAAGGGGTAGGGGCTAGAGTCGTGATAGAAAGAGTTCGAACCAAGCTAGGACTAGGATTCCTTGTGCAGAAATTCAGTAGCTGCTAGGGAAGTGTTCAAAGGACTAAATGGGCTTGATTTGGGTTGGAAAAGGTTTAGTTATGTGTTAGGAGGCTTTAGTTCAAGTTTGGTAAGTTTTGGTTAAGTTTCGAGTCCACACGAGTCAAAACCGGGATGTACGTTTAAGGTTAAAAACGAATCGAGGAATCTATTGAAAAGCTAGTTTTACGCATTATAAAATTATGAAAAATTAGGTTTAAGCTTAAACAATTATTAGAAGTCTAAGTTTTTAATTTGGGAATTTTATGTTAAGGTTTGGTTTAATTCGGGATTAAAAAGCGTTAATATGTCTTATTTAAAGATTAAATTAATAGTCATCGTTTTAAGCTAAATAAAAATATGGGAAAATTCATGTAGGCTTAAATAATTATTTGGGACATATTAGAGTCATGAAATCAAGATAAAAGTCGAAAAAGTAAAATGTCGAGTCTAGGGGTAAAACGGTCTTTTTACATATAGAAATTAGTAAAGGTCATGGCAGTGCCCTAAATGCTGTTTTTATGATATTATGATCATTTATTATTGTTTATGAAATGTTCACGATTAACTTATGATTTTTAAATGTCTAAAGGATTTGTATGATTTTAAGAAGACATTTAAAATACATGTTGCATGCTTGGTTTCAAAAATGAAAAACGTAATGATATTCATGATTTTTCTAAAGTGATGGGAATGAAAAATGTTGAAGGATGTGAAATAATTGTGACTAATTCGTTAATGTTGGCGACATCGTGAGGGTTATGGTCCCAGTGGGAGTCCGACGATCGTGTTTCCATCATTGCGAATATGTGGTAACGGTTTTGTGGTAACAGAAGAATGGGAATATCCTGAGGGAAAAAGGCCCCAGAGGGAGCCCATTTATGACAAAAGGCCCCAGAGGGAGCCCCGACGATCGTATTTCTATTCGAATCATGATAGGCCATGGCCCAGTTGACCGGTGAGAGTGTTGCTGGTGTCTCCCGCCGCCCAGTACTGTGGTTTTGTATAGATGGATCCATCGACCCTCCTGAGCATGATCAGGAAAGTCACAATTAACGATCTGAATTCAACAAAAGAAAAGAGAAAAAGAAAGGAAAATGTTCATGATCATGTTAAAGGTTTTATGTCATGTCATGTTGAGGAAAAAAGAAAAAGTTAAGGTTTATGATTGCATGTCATGAAAAAGTATTTTATGAAATGTTTATGTTTAAAGTTTTATGCATCATGAAAATGATTACGAAAATGTTTATGTTTATGCATCTTCATGAAAACGATATTTTAAGTACAAGTATTTTTTACCGTTATATGTTGACTGTATTACGTATTACTCGTTATAAAGATTATGGTGTGTTGAGTCTTTAGACTCACTAGGTGTGATGGATGCAGGTGAGTTTGAGGGAGGACTTGACGGGTGATTTGACTGGAGTGAAGGCGCACACAACCCGAGGACTAGCGCTTCTACTCTTTCCGCACTATGACTTTTGACTCATGCTTTATGATTAAAGATTTTTAAGATTATTTATTTATGCATTTGAGAGATTTTTGAGAGGTTTAGTATGGGCTATTTTTTTCAAATTATTGCTTTTCAGGTTTGGTAAAATATGCGACGATTTCATTTGATCACTATTGCACTTGGTTTTTAAAATGCTAGTTGGTTAATGTTTAATTTTAAAGGGTAAAATATTTTATAAAAATATTTTCATGTGAGAAAGTTACATGGCCGAAAATTGAGTGTTAAAAAAAAAAATTTCTAGTACTTTTAAAGCAATAAAAGGGCAAGACGTTTAAGTTGGTATCAGAGCAAAGGTCCTGTTGTAAAGGGTTGTGCCACCATCAGCGCCAGAAAGATCAGTCGTCAAGCCTCAAAGTTGTAAGTTTTTACATGATTTATATGATTTATATGTTGTCACCTGCATGACTACATGAATTATATGTTCACGTCACATGTTTAATAGCTTCATGATAATATATGATTTATATGCTTTGAAATTTTTTATACGTGATACGATAGGAAATAAGAAATTATTTGATTTCAACGCATGTTGGTTTCGTGGTGGAATTGGACTATGTTGATTTTTGGGTTTTAGTATTGACGTTTTACTTTTTGGGCTATAAGTTAATCGTGAATATTATGAATGCTTTCGGGACATGTAGATCTTCTAAGAAAATATTTATGTTTCGTGGTTACTAGTTGAATTAATTTTTGGTATTACTCATAAGAAATAATGATTTGAGGATTACAACGACTTTGGGAATAAGAAAATGTATAAATTAGGATTTTAAGTTTTGATGAAAAGTAAGATTGGTTATATGAATTGTTTTTTTTGGATAAATAAGTTTAAATTTATTAAAATTATATTATGGGAAACTTGTAGAAGAAAATTAAGAATGCCAAAAACTTATAGGTTAATCATATGATTTTTGAAATTAAAGACTAATTAAGATAATTCTTGGGGAAATTAAGAAATAATTTTGAGATTTATAAGGAATTTGGGGACTAATTTAGCAATAAGCGATAATTTAATGGTTTAATTGATAGGAATTTTGAGGATTTAGACTTTTAAGAATATTTGAAACCTTGGGATATATTGGGTTACAATGTTATAAGGAATTTTAATCAAGGGTTTTTAAGAATGAATCGATATTAGGCTTGAAAATCTAAGCGTCAACGGATGCGTTTGGGATTTTAAGACTGAAATATGATAAGTTGATGAATATTTTGGGTATAAAATAAGGAAAATAATATACGATAAGTATGACCATCCATCTTTTAACTTTGGGAATTTTAAGGAAAATGAAAATTCGAGGTTATAATAGTATAGCACTAAGTCATTATGGGTTTTTCTAAGTTGCAATTCACGAATAAGGATTTAGAAGGAAAATTTAATTGGGATCAAGAAGACGTAAGGACATTTTAGAACTTAAGTTTTTATCAGAGTAGCGCAGCGGAAGCGTGAATTTTTGGGATACTAGAACTAAGTCTAAACTGATGGTTATTAAGGATAAGCGAATTTTGAGAACGATACTAGAACTAATTCTAAAACGGTGGGTTATTAAGTCTGAAATTGATCTGAAATGATTTGGCGATAATTGATGTGATTATAGACGGGAAGGATTAGACCGAAAAGACGAAAAAAAACACGGAATATGTGCAAGGACAGAACACCTCGCGCATATGCGCGGATCCCCGCGCATATGCGCGTGAGTGGTAGAAGACCTCGCGCATATGCGCGAGAAGTGTGCGCGCATATGCGCGAGCCATACGAGAAGCCAAGGGGGAAGTCCAGAAGAGTTGGCGCATATGCGCGACATGAATGGGCGCATATGCGCGAGAATGGCAGAGAAGTTGGCGCATATGCGCGGCTGAAGGCGCGCATATGCGCGAGTATTTAAATGCCGAGACAGTAGGTCTCGCGCATATGCGCGACTTATATGCGCGCATATGCGCGAGCAGTCCAGTAGCTAATCTTCCGGATCGAACTTCCGGCGCATATGCGCGGATTTAGGACGCGCATATGCGCGCAGCATGCGAAATATAAAATCGACAGGTGGTTCATCGTGCAACTTGCTATATATATAGATAGATATAAGTC
Organism: Primulina tabacum; assembly: GCF_025594145.1. Classification (NCBI taxonomy): domain Eukaryota; kingdom Viridiplantae; phylum Streptophyta; class Magnoliopsida; order Lamiales; family Gesneriaceae; genus Primulina; species Primulina tabacum. The sequence goes on from NC_134551.1 coordinate 28,436,597, forward strand.
AATTTTCTCTTCAGAAATTGGAAGAAGCACCGAGAGGCTTTGTAAAAATTCTGATGCCTTTTATTTTAGATTTTGATTTGTGAAAATCCGCTCGTCTGATTTGAAATCCGAGTACAGCACCGAGTTCCTAGCGACGACAGCTACAACATGACGTAAGTTTTATTGAATTCTGATATCGTTGGAAATTATGATATTAGGGGAATTATGATTTGACTGATATATTGTGTCCTGGATGTACTGCTCAGTATATAATTGAAGTCAGATCGAAGAACATACTTTTTATGTAATTGTTATGATTTTCTGAAATGATATGACTGAGATTGTACAGATTTGAGATTATGATCTATTATTGCTGGGAGAATGAGTTGTATCGATATCAATTATGTCTCGTGCTATTATATCTGTGATATTGAAATTGACGGGATTATCGAGACTGTATTACTATGCCGTTGAAACATCGGTAGATTGATATTGATCAAATTTTGTATTGATTGAGATTGTATCGTACTTTGTTGACATTGATCAGATTATGTCTGGATTTGAGTATTGATCAGAACAGGTCTTAAATTGAGTTGTACATTGATATTGTGCATATTTGATATTGTCATTGCCAGATTGGGTATGGACCGATTGGAATGCGAGACTTCGTCTTCTTCAGACCGAGAAGACAAAGGTATAAATCAATGTGAATCGGAAGATCGACTTAAGTCAGATTTCACTTGAGTTTCCCTAAATCACATACTTGTATGTTATTGCTTTTCATACCTTTGTATTATTTGAATGAATATGCTTTGGTTATTGATTTATAGAACAGCATAGTATAGCAGATAGCTATTGTAAGGCCTGAGATTTAATAGTCTTCATTGATGCGATATTTAAAGATATGAGAATGCATGACATGTAATGAGATGGGGGATGGAGAGACATGAAAAATTAGAATTTTGAATGAAGGGCAGACCGCACCCGCACCATGGAAGATACCGCACCCGCGGTGAATGGACAGAAAATTGGTCATTTTTACAGTAGGGTCACCGCACCCGCGGTCCAAGAAAGAGTGCACCCGCGGTTGATAGACAGAGAGTTGGAAATTATTTACAGAAATGACACCGCACCCGCGGTTCAAACGTAACCGCACCCGCGTTGATGTCACCGCACCCGCGGTCTTATATGTAGCGCACCCGCGGTCGTCGATTTTGGAAAATGAATGGACTGCCGAAGCTTGAGCGCACCTGCGGTCTAGAGGGAGCGCACCTGCGGTGCTGCATGCGAGAAAGCCACCTTTGTTTCTCAAGTTGACACATGGCGTGGTATATATATATAGAAATGTGTTGATTCATTTCTCTCCACTTCCATCAGCTGAGAAACGAGAGAGAGTGGGGAGAAGCTTCAATTCCTTATGCTTCAAGGTTATGATTTTGAAAGAATTACACATCCAAACTTCATTCCAAGTATAGATTCTTGCTCCTTGCATCATAGGCTACAAGAGGATGTAAGTATGGTTCAATTATAGCATGGTTCGAAATCTACATATTGAAGAAATTGTGATTTTAATTGAGATATGTGTTCTTGAGTAGCTAGGAACCGAAATACCGTGAATAGATTTATTATCAGATACTGTATGCGATTTATATGACATTCCAAAATGTATTGGGTGGAACTTATGCAGATTTTCAGAATTTGATATGGTTATGATATTGATTATGACGTGGAGACATGATTCTTGTAATTTTTATTGTTATGAAATTGACCGATATCGAGAAATTACGTCGTTATGCCGTCAAATGGTACCGAGGTCAAGTATTGAATTGGATATGTGTTGATTGAGATTAGAGATTGATAGAATACGTATCAACATTTCCATTTCAGATTTGATATTGACAGAGTCGTCATCGAGACTTCGACATCGACAGACATTGTGCGACGAAAGGTATAATTCATATTTAGTTTGGGGAAGACACAACTCAAATGAGATTCAACTTGAGTTTCCCAACCAAATCACATACTAGAATTGTTGTCTATCTTTTGATATGATTTTGATTTGTTTATGGACTTATATTCTAATCCCTTGATATGATGATGCCTTGTTTATAGATTTATATTCAAGCATTTGAGATAGGAGAGTCATTGGCAGACTTGTCAAACTAGACGTTCGGTGGTATCGACGCTTCGGATCAGATTCAATCCAATTGTAGACGTTCGATACAGACAGGGCCGAAGTCTAGGAATAAGACGTAAAGTTACCCCGATTGGGAGGATAGGTGACAGACAGTGACGTCTTATTCACACCGGGATCCCTATAGTAGAGTCGAGTCGAGTCAAGATATGATTTGATTTGAATTGCATGCTCGTGTAGATTGGTTTCATAGACTATGGAACCCATTGTTATTGCTTTCATGCATGAATTATGATTATGTATTAGCATGTATACATGTTTTATACTGGGATTTATTCTCACCGGAGTTTCCGGCGGTTGTTATGTCTGTATGTGTGCATAACAACAGGTGGGGCAGGATATGGGTCACGACAGAGATGAGTTCGAGATAGCGTGGTGACTTCGGGCGCAGAAGATTACTAGTTGTTTCTTACTAGACTTGTACTACCTGTGGTTGTAGTTTGTATTAAACACTGGTTTATATGAATGTATTAGAACAAGACATGTAATTATGTTTATTGAAATAAAATGAAGAACTATCTTGTGTTGTTTATATACATTTGAATTAATGTTAAAAAGCAAAATTTTGACGCACATTTTTGAATAAAGATCTGATTAATCCCGAAAAAAATTGAGTTAGAGCCCGAGTCCCCACAGCTATTGAGTGAGAGTCACTGACAGAAGGGCCAGATTAGGACAGAGTTGTTAATGGCCCATTGCACATTGTCAGAGTTGGCAGACCCGCCTAGTCTTTGGCAGAACCGCCATGGCAGAACCGCCGAGTCACTGGACTTTTGGATATATATTGATAGACTGAGGAGAAGACCGACTCCTATTGCAGGTCTTCAATATAGACAGTCAAAGTCTGGGACTAAGAACGTACCACCATCTAGCTGGGGTATAGTAGTTGGGAGAACGTTGCGTTCTTATTTAGATTGGGATCCCTAGATTAGAAATGAGTAGTCTGAGTCTGAGAGTCACAGAGTGTGATTCCTTATTTGATATTGAATTATGTTCCAGATTGCGGTACATATTAAAGTATAATTGATAGTTAATATTGATTCATGTTTCTGATTCAGATACATGTTATGTGTATCTGATTCATGCTTTTATATTGTTTATATGATTGCATGTATACTTGATTTATACTGGGAATGTAATTCTCACCAGGGTTATCCGGCTGTTGTCTTGTTTGTATGTGTGCATGACAACAGGTGGGACAGGATCGGGGTCAAGAAGAGAACGAGGCAGGACTAGTTAGCGTGGAGATCCGGGCTCAGAATTAAATTAGGTTTCAGCACTGATATGTAGTTGAACCTAGTTGAATTATCGTAGACAATACAAGATTTGTATGTTTATGCTTAATATGTAATTCAGATTGATTTACATTACGTTTCCGCATTGTATTTTAAAAAAAAAATTTTAGACACTGTGTATTATAATCGTTTGAATAATTCCTAAGAATGATTAAAAATTGGAATTAGCGTCCGGGTCCCCACAATAGGAGATCGTGCCTATCGACTTGCATTACCGCCTTCTCTATCTGGAATACATGATGTCTTTCATGTATCTATGTTACGGAAATATCTCCCCGATGATTCTCATATTATTCAGCCAGACGAGGCCGAGCATGATGAATCTCTAAGTTACGTTGAAAGCCGATACAGATTATTGATCGTAAAGAAAAGAAACTCAGAACAAAGACTATCCCACTGGTGAAAGTGCATTGGACTCGTCACGGCATTGAAGAAGCTACTTGGGAGAATGAATCAGATATGAGACATGAATTCCCAGAGTTATTTCACTGATGTGAGTCTTTTATTTTAACTTATGTTTTATCTTCTTATCTGATATGATTTGATTGCCTGCGATTTCGAGGACGAAATCATGTCTCAGAGGGGGAGAATTGTAATGACCGAAATTTTATCATTTTAATCCGAAATTATATAATTTATGAATTTTGGAATGATGAATTAAATTCCACGATTTTTGTAATTAATTAGGATTGAAATGGAAATTAAAAAGAGTTTTGAGGACCAAATTGCAAATAGTGAAGGTTTCAGGGACTAAGTGCAATCACTTGGATTGAGTGGGGACACTTGTCCTCACCATGCATATATAAAATTGAAAGTCTCCTTTCATTCTTCACGAGAAATCGAGGCTAGAATTCCAGAGCAAACCTCAAGCTTTGAATTTATTTAAATTCGATTGTGAACAGATCCGTATATCAGAATTTGAATCTGGACACAGTATTGTACTCCTCTCGTCGACAGCTACTACAGAACGTAAGTTTTATTGAGTTCTGTTATCATTTGAAATTATGATATTGGGGGAATTTTTATTTGATCTATATTATGTGTTCTGGGAGTACTAGACATCATATATTCGAAGTCAGATCGAAGAACAAGTTGATTATGGAATTGTTATGATTTTTCAGAATATATCGATTGATATTAGACAGATTTGGATTGTTGAATGAATTACAGATTGTATCGGATATGAAATATGATTTGTAATTGATGTCTGTTTATTTAGTATTGACGGGATACTGAGATTGTGCCGTTATGCCGTTGATTTGCTTAAATCCAGATAATCAGATTCAGTGTTGAATTGAGAATGGAATATTGATATTATGATTCTCGATATGTCGTTTCAGATTTACAAAGACAGTCTTGAGTTCAGAACTGATATTGCTTCAGACCGAGACTACAAACGAAAGGTATAAGTCAATGTGGTATTGGGAGATCGACTCAAGTAGGATATACTTGAGTTTCCCCAAATCACATACTTATTGTTGTTATATGCATTGATTTGATTTTTTTATGCTGTTCTATTTATTTATAGGAGCATGTATTACACGAGTATTAGATGAGTGATCTTGTGATAGAAGTGCCTGATAGTGGTAGGATCGCCACGGGCACATTGCACGATGTCAGAAGATCGTGTATTGGCGATAGTGCCACAGTCTGTGACGGATAGGTCAAGACACTGGATGTTTGGTTATATCGACGTGGATAGAATTGGAGTATCTTCTATTACTGTTGGTCGATATAGAAATGCCAACGTTGGAAACCGGGATCCCTAGACTAGGATTGAGTCCTAGTCTGAGTCGTGAAGTCACGGGTCTGATTGATAGTTGATATTATATGTTTCAGACTTTTGATATATATCTGATATCTGCTTCATGCTTTATATTGATTATATGATTGCATGTTCGTTGATTTATACTGGGATATATTCTCACCGGAATTATCCGGCTGTTGTCGTGTTTGTATGTGTGCATGGCATCAGGTGGGACAGGATCAGGTCGAGGAGATGACGAGAGATACTGATTAGAGTAGAGAGCACGGACTTTGATGTTGCTGTAGATCGGGTTTGAACACTTGATAGCTAGTGGTGAACTTCGTTTGTATGACTGTATGTTGTACAGGACTTGTACCTTATGTTATACGATATGTATCCTAGTATGATTTCCATTACGTCGCATTTTAAAAAAAAAATTTAGCCCTCTTTATTGTAATTAATTAAATTGTCCCAATGACGATTATGAACGTGATAACGTCCGGGTCCCACATAGCATGTGCATATCATGCCTGTTTGTTGCAAAATTTGTCTCCAACCTTTCAACCTTCCCATGCATGCTTTTTGAGTGGGCTTGTAACAATTACAAAGTGGCCCATGGACTTTTATGTAAATTGTCTCAAACATACTTGAGCCCAATCAAATCTTACTTAAATTACTCAAGTCCACTAGTTTAAATAATTATTCCAATTGTGC